>NC_044062.1:9800722-9813222 GCF_902167405.1 Gadus morhua
CGCACACAACGAACACAAGCACCAAGCACACACACCACGCACAACGCACCACACTCACACCGAGGACACTGCACGCACAGACAACCCACACACACACACCCTTGCAGCCTTGGCAATGACAGTCTTTAAAGGTGTGTGTGTGTGTGTGTGTGTGTGTGTGTGTGTGTGTGTGTGTGTGTGTGTGTGTGTGTGTGTGTGTGTGTGTGTGTGTGTGTGTGTGTGTGTAGAACTCTACGATATCTTCCTCTGCAGGGTGAAGGACAGGTGGAGGTGTTCCAGTGAGACCAGCTCCGTCAACGACAGCGAGAGCGGTATGACATCATCCGCCTCAGCCAATCAGAGCAGACGTACAGACTCTGGGCTCCCTCAGCCAATCAGAGCAGACGTAGAGACTGTGGGCTCCCGCAGCCAATCAGAGCAGTCGTAGAGACTGTGGGCCCCCTCAGCCAATCAGAGCAGACGTGGAGACTGTGGGCCCCCTCAGCCAATCAGAGCATTCCAATGGTTACCAGCGGTTGCCAACGGTTACCAATAACATCTGTTAAAACGTCTTCCTTATACAGATTTTTCAAAAGAGTGTTATAATGAATGTAACCATGGCAACGAAGCCCTTTGGTGTGATGACTGTTTACCTGCTGGTTACTGACTAGTTACTAACTGGTTACTGACTGGTTACCGGCTGTTCCAGACGGGGGGGCGTCGCTGGCCGACAGGGAGTCCAGTCTGGACCTGATCAAACTGGATATCTCCAGAACCTTCCCCTCGCTCTTCATCTTCCAGAAGGTACCTTTCAATCAAACACTCAGCCCTCATCCTGTCAATCAAACACTCAGCCCTCCGCCTGTCAATCAAACTGATGGCCTCTCTCTCTCTCTCTCTCTCTCTCTCTCTCTCTCTCTCTCTCTCTCTCTGTCTCTCTGTCTCTCTGTCTCTCTGTCTCTCTCTCTCTCTCTCTCTCTCTCTCTGTCTCTCTGTCTCTCTCTCTCTCTCTCTCTGTCTCTCTGTCTCTCTCTCTCTCTCTCTCTCTCTCTCTCTCTCTCTCTCTCTCTCTCTCTCTCTCTCTCTCTCTGTGTCTCTCTCTCAGGGCGGGCCCTACCATGAGGTGCTCCACAGTCTCCTGGGAGCGTACACCTGCTACCGGCCGGACATCGGCTACGTGAGTCACAGCCTCTACTGTAATGAGCCTACATAGTGGGGCGGTCTCTCTGTTCTCTCTTCCGGTCTCACCCCCCGTCTCTCTGTAGGTCCAGGGCATGTCGTTCATGGCTGCCGTGCTGCTGCTGAACCTGGAGGAGGGCCAGGCCTTCATCACCTTCACCAACCTGCTCAACAAACCCTGTCAGGTCACCTTCTTCAGGGTGGACCACCAGCTGGTACGCACGCACTCACACAAGCATGCATGCATGCATTGCAGGCACACACAGGCACACGTACGCAAGCACGCGCACACACGCACACAAATAATCTCTCTCTCTCTCTCTCTCTCTCTCTCTCTCTCTCTCTCTCTCTCTCTCTCTCTCTCTCTCAGATGTTGAAGTATTTCGCAGCCTTTGAGGTTTTCTTCGAGGAGAATCTTCCTCGACTCTTCAGACACTTCCTCGCCAACAGCCTGACCCCTGACCTCTACCTGATAGACTGGTAGGTCCTGACCCCTGACCTCTACCTGATAGACTGGTAGGTCCTGACCCCTGACCTCTACCTGATAGACTGGTAGGTCCTGACCCCTGACCTCTAACTGATACACCGTTAGGTCCTGACCCCTGACCTCTACCCGATAGACTGGTAGGTCCTGACCCCCATCCGATAGACTGGTAGGTCCTGACCCCTGACCTCTACCCGATAGACTGGTAGGTCCTGACCCCTGACCTCTACCCGATAGACTGGTAGGTCCTGACCCCTGACCTCTAACTGATAGGTCCTGACCCCTGACCTCTAACTGATAGACTGGTAGGTGCTATTTCTTACTAATGCTATGGATGCTAGCTGTGAAGCTAACTGAGATGAACTCTGATTAGAGTCCCGTGAATAACTCAAGGTTCTTCACGCTGTACGGTACGGTCCTAACGCTGAACCTGGTGCATTGTGGGGGCTCCAGGCTGTACGGTACGGTCCTAAAGCTAACCCTGTTGCATTGTGGGGGCGCCAGGCTGTACAGTACGGTCCCAACGCTAACCCTGGTGCATTGTGGGGCTCCAGGATCTTCACCCTGTACAGCAAGGCGCTGCCCCTGGACGTGGCGTGCCGCGTGTGGGACGTGTTCTGCCGGGACGGGGAGGAGAGCCTGTTCCGCACGGCGCTGGGGCTGCTGCGGCTCTACCAGGACGTCCTGCTGCAGATGGACTTCATCCACATGGCCCAGTTCCTCACCCGCCTCCCCCCCGACCTCCCCCCCCATCTGCTCTTCAGCTCCATGGCCAGCACCCCCATGGTCTGCAGCGCTGGCCGCTGGGCGCAGGTGAGGAACAGCGCCCCCCGGGGGCCGAGGCCGGTACTGAGGCCCCCCGGGGGCCGAGGCCGGTACTGAGGCCCCCCGGGGGCCTAGGCCGGTACTGAGGCCCCCCGGGGGCCGAGGCCGGTACTGAGGCCCCCCGGGGGGCCGAGGCCGGTACTGCGGGCCCCCCGGGGGGCCGAGGCCGGTACTGCGGGCCCCCCGGGGGCCGAGGCCGGTACTGCGGGCCCCCCGGGGGCCGAGGCCGGTACTGCGGGCCCTGGTGGTCTCCAGATGTTTGACCTCTAGAGCTCTCTCGTTATGTGGTGGCTGCGTGTTCATCTCTCTTTCTGTTTCCCTTCAGGTGTTTTCTTCATTGATGAAGGACGGCTACAAAGAACCAGAGAAGAACGGCAGCCCAGCCCTCCGGAGCTAACCTTAGCCCACTGAGGAGCTAACCCTAGCTCACTGAGGAGCTAACCCTAGCTCACTGAGGAGCTAACCCTAGCTCACTGAGGAGCTGGCGCTAATAAGCTAACACTAACTTTATAGCGGCCATGGTTCTCAAACTAATGTCCAAGTTCATGCGAACTGCGAACTGAAAAGTACTCACTAGCTACCTATGCTATTGATGCTCGCTATAAAGCGAGCATCAATAGCTTTAGGTGGATGCTATCTGATTTTAGGGCTAATATGGATTGAAAAGAAGTGCGGGAGTAGACTCTCCAGGTCTCCAGCAGAGCCAGGGGCCCCCGCCCAGACCGGACCTGGGGCCATCGGCCAGACCGGCTCTTCCCTACAGAATGGACCAGGGGCCCAGAGCGGCTCCCACTACTGAATGGACCAGGGGCCGGCTGGTTGGACTTGATGGATCTCCTTGTGGCTGCTGCATGCTAGACCATCCAACAGTATTCATCGGTAGACCTCAGCATTTCTTAAGTTAGATTTATATCGTATAACATAAATATCTTGAGGAAAAGTATTGATAACAATGCTTGAACTAAGACCAGAGCAGAAGAACAAATTGTCTTCTTTGGCTGACACCTGCAGCCAAATGAACCAGCAGAGAACAATGATAGATCTCTAGGTGTTTGACCTCTACGTGTTTGACCTCTAGGTGTTTGACCTCTTGAGGTTTGACCTCTAGAAGTTGTACCATTGATCAGGTCTCTCCATAGTCTGGCTATTGCCAGACCAAGATCAATCGTAGATTGCACGTTGGTCAGGGGAAGCTGCTGTCATTTTCTTCAGCACAAAAGGCGTGATCAATGGGCCTAGTTCATATGACCCCTGTACGCGATTGGCTGCTTGCCGTCGCTTCCTTGTCGTCATTTTGGTAAACCAGCCAATAGCGTGCCAAGGGGAAAAGCCAGCTTGGTGATTGACTCCCAAAAAAATGTATCGGAAGCAGAAAGAAATGTATTGCTCTTCTCCAGACCCTTGTGCAGGGCGAGATCAAATTGCCGGCAGAATGGGCGGGTCTACCCAGTCTAGTCTCTCCATGTTGGGCTGAGGCGAAAGTGTCCTTGTTGGTCCCATGTCCAGACTCCGAGGGTGAAGTCCTGAAGGACTGCGGTCAGAGGTCAGGTCTTGAAAATGTTCCAGACTTGTATGTTCAGGCGCACATCTATACCACTCCATACAACTTGAAGCTAAAGGCACCTTATCCAGCTCTAAGCAGCCTATCAGCCCCCCCATTCATTACCCCCCCCAAACAAACAAACAAACAGAAAATGTCTGTACAGGCCGTGTATCAAACACTACACCTGAGAGTTAATTTCCATGGTAGTCCTAGCCAGCTCTGCTATCATGCGTACCTAGTGTGTGTTAGCTAGCCACCTGTGTGATGGCTAGCCTGTTATCTGTTTGTTAGTAGATATTTGACTGTAGATAGCTAGCTTTACATTGCTAGCTGAAGTAGGCTATATGTTAGCTAGCTTACGGTGCGTGTCTTGCTCGTCCCATTGTTGAGACTATATGGGTACGGGTCGTACCATTGTTGAGACGTTAGGGGAAATGGTCGTACCATTGTTGAGACGTTATGGGTACGGGTCGTACCATTGTTGAGACTGGAATAAAAGACTTCTCACTCCTGAGCTAAAGGAAGAATAAGATACTTGTTTTTTCCAGTATATTAACTTTATTGCTTTAATGACTGAGTTTGCTATAATGAATCACATTTATACTTTAAGATTGAAGACTTTAAGTTGACTTCTTGTGTGCTTGTACAGTTTTCATTCAGGCGAGTTAAAGAATTCAGCGATGACTTCAACTTGTAAATAAATTCTTCCTCAAGACCTCTTCATCTTTTTTATCTCGTCTCTTGAGTCCTAGTCGTTTAATTCCTTTATTTGATTGCTTCTGCCTACTATATTGTTCAGATAGGTAGGCCCACATTGTACACAGTTACTTAATAGTTATTTTTTTAAAAAATATTTTCTACTGCTGTCCGGAAGCGAACGCCTTCAGTTCCCTTGAGCTGTGTGAATAGAATATTTAACAAAATAGTTCATTAATAGTTTGATATATAGTTTGATATGACACTGATTAAAACGTATTAATTGTATATTCAACTAGAAAACGTATTTCCTGCAGGAAATGCGGTAAGTGCTGGACTGCAAAATTAGGTTAAAAATGTTTTATTAAGCGACGTAGTTTAAGACGTAAAGAATTGTTGAATGGCTTGAATCAAATTAAAGATTTGAACAGATGAAGTAAACATGCACACCATTTGAAAATGTAAAATCCTTTGAACAAAATGATAAGGCTGTTGGAATCCTTGGAGTCTCAGCTTTCATATGACATATCGTTTGTGTACAAGTCTGAAATAGTTGAGCTGTAAGTGTTTTGAATGGTTGCTTAAGATTTCAAGATATTCTGAACATTTTAAAAGTTGAATGGAGTCTCTAGGGGAAAAATTGTTGAAGGAGATAGGTCCCAAAGTTGCATGACAATAAGTAAATAAATAACGAAGTCTAAGAATTACAATAGTGCGGCGCTGCATGCGGCACTCACCTAATTTCTGCCAAATTCTACACACTACACCTTCAACTGTAAATTAGTGGCCCTTGAACGCACCAGGTGGCTCAATAATGTCCCCTCAAAACTCAAGTTGAAAACCCCCAAACGGGCTAAATCCAACTCTTCAAAATTAACTGGGAACAGAGAAGAAGGAAAAATAACTCAAAACATGTGCAATGTCCGGTTGGTTCCGCTGGGGGACAGCAGGGAGATGAGGAACACCAGGGGGCAGCAGAGAGCTGAGGACCACCAGGCCGGGAGCAGCAGAGCACTGAGCACCACCAGGGAGCAGCAGAGAGCCGAGGACCACCAGGGAGCAGCAGAGAACCGAGGACCACCAGTTTAGGCCCGGAGGTTCTGATTGCAGTTTGATCTCTGAAATCAATGACCAGCGCATCTGAATGTAGATGCTTCCAGGGTTTTTTTTACTTTAAATGTAGCTACTTTAAATGTAGCTGGTGGCCTCAGTAAAGTTTCATGGATCAGATTCCGGATGAACCCGATCTAAAGTACAGACAGAGTCAGGTGAGCGAGTCCCAGGTAGGTCCTCTGACCTCTGGTTTTTAATACAATTTTATGACAGGTTATCACAGGTTTAACATGTTAAAACGTGTTTCTAATAGCAGTGATAATTTCATAGCTGTGTCATTTGTATCCTGTCTTTTGTTGTTATAATTTACAGCAAAGTGAGGTGGAGATACATCTAAAATATTACGTTTAGATAAATGCCCCGACTAGGTTGGTAGTTCAGATGAAACAGGTTCCAGTAGGTTGGTAGTTCAGAGGAAACAGGTCCCAGTAGGTTGGTAGTTCAGAGGAAACAGGTCCCAGTAGGTTGGTAGTTTAGATGGAACATGGACCCAGTAGGTTGGTAGTTTAGATGCCACAGGTCCCAGTAGGTTGGTAGTTTAGATGGAACATGGACCCAGTAGGTTGGTAGTTTAGATGCCACAGGTCCCAGTAGGTTGGTAGTTTAGATGGAACATGGACCCAGTAGGTCGGTAGTTTAGATGCCACAGTTCCCAGTAGGTTGGTAGTTTAGATGAAACAGGTCCCACTAGGTTGGTATTTTAGATGAAACAGGTCCAAGTAGGTTGGTAGTTTAGATGCCACAGGTTCCAGTAGGTTGGTAGTTTAGATGCCACAGGTCCCAGTAGGTTGGTAGTTTAGATGCCACAGTTCCCAGTAGGTTGGTAGTTTAGTTGCCACAGGTCCCAGTAGGTTGGTAGTTTAGTTGCCACAGGTTCCAGTAGGTTGATAGTTTAGATGAAACAGGTCCCAGTAGGTTGGTAGTTTAGATGCCACAGGTCCCAGTAGGTTGGTAGTTTAGATGTCAGAGGTCCCAGTAGGTTGGTAGTTTAGATGCCACAGGTTTAAAACGTGTTTCTAATAGCAGTGATAATTTCATAGCTGTGTCATTTGTATCCTGTCTTTTGTTGTTATACTTTACAGTAAAGTGAGGTGGAGATACATCTAAAATATTACGCTTAGATAAATGCCCCGACTAGGTTGGTAGTTCAGATGAAACAGGTCCCAGTAGGTCGGTAGTTTAGATGCCACAGTTCCCAGTAGGTTGGTAGTTTAGATGAAACAGGTCCCACTAGGTTGGTATTTTAGATGAAACAGGTCCAAGTAGGTTGGTAGTTTAGATGCCACAGGTTCCAGTAGGTTGGTAGTTTAGATGCCACAGGTCCCAGTAGGTTGGTAGTTTAGATGCCACAGTTCCCAGTAGGTTGGTAGTTTAGTTGCCACAGGTCCCAGTAGGTTGGTAGTTTAGTTGCCACAGGTTCCAGTAGGTTGATAGTTTAGATGAAACAGGTCCCAGTAGGTTGGTAGTTTAGATGCCACAGGTCCCAGTAGGTTGGTAGTTTAGATGTCAGAGGTCCCAGTAGGTTGGTAGTTTAGATGCCACAGGTTTAAAACGTGTTTCTAATAGCAGTGATAATTTCATAGCTGTGTCATTTGTATCCTGTCTTTTGTTGTTATACTTTACAGTAAAGTGAGGTGGAGATACATCTAAAATATTACGCTTAGATAAATGCCCCGACTAGGTTGGTAGTTCAGATGAAACAGGTTCCAGTAGGTTGGTAGTTCAGAGGAAACAGGTCCCAGTAGGTTGGTAGTTTAGATGGAACATGGACCCAGTAGGTTGGTAGTTTAGATGCCACAGGTCCCAGTAGGTTGGTAGTTTAGATGTAACATGGACCCAGTAGGTCGGTAGTTTAGATGCCACAGTTCCCAGTAGGTTGGTAGTTTAGATGAAACAGGTCCCAGTAGGTTGGTATTTTAGATGAAACAGTTCCAAGTAGGTTGGTAGTTTAGATGCCACAGGTCCCAGTAGGTTGGTAGTTTAGATGCCACAGTTCCCAGTATGTTGGTAGTTTAGTTGCCACAGGTCCCAGTAGGTTGGTAGTTTAGATGCCACAGTTCCCAGTATGTTGGTAGTTTAGTTGCCACAGGTTCCAGTAGGTTGATAGTTTAGATGAAACAGGTCCCAGTAGGTTGGTAGTTTAGATGCCACAGGTCCCAGTAGGTTGGTAGTTTAGATGTCAGAGGTCCCAGTAGGTTGGTAGTTTAGATGCCACAGGTCCCAGTAGGTTGGTAGTTTAGATGTCAGAGGTCCCAGTAGGTTGGTAGTTTAGATGAAACAGGTCCCAGTAGGTTGGTAGTTTAGATGCCACAGGTCCCCACTAGGGGGCTATAGATCCTGCCCTCCCAGTGGACAGACAGAAGTAATTTCAGGGCATATTCAGATAACACGAGCAGCACTGAGGTCAGTGCCTGCCTTTTGTTCATGGATTAATGAGATTTTTTATGAAACAAAAAACACCTCCTTCCTTATTGTAACGATCTAATGAGGCCCGATGCCACAGCCGTGGTGGGAAAGTCTCCACCACCTCCCTCCACCTCCCATCACCTCTCCCTACCTCCCTCCACCCCTCCTCCCCCTCCCTCCACTCTGCACCTGCCCCCCGTCGCCCCTGTGCTCTACGTTCCGGCTGCCCCCCCCACCTCCGTCACACGGAGCTGTTTGATGTGAACCGCCCCCACCGTACCCCCACCCGACCCCACCCGACCCCCACCCACCCATGTTTAATTACCAGAAAGCGCCGTGAGCATTTGGCCGTCGGGCACAAAGAATGGCAACATAGAGCTCATTGAGTGGTCAGCGAGGGGCCCACTGGTCAATTGGGTCATGGACTGGGATTGTTTGACAGAGCCGGAGCCAAGGACCACAGGAGCAAGCAAAGTTCAAAAATCCCCTCGGTTGAATCGAGAAGTTTGTCACAGAATCTGTTGGAGAGGCTGTCAGGAGCCATTAGAGACATGAAGGCTCCGCCTCCATCCAGCGCTGCACATTTAATCACAATTTGTGTGTCTTTGTTCCAGAGCTCTGAGCGCCATGATCTGATTACAGGCCTGAGCAGCTAGCATGAGGAGCAGCTAGCATGAGGAGCAGCTAGCACGAGGAGCAGCGAGCACGGGGAGCAGCTAGCACGGGGAGCAGCTAGCACGGGGAGCAGTTAGCACGAGGAGCAGCTAGCACGAGGAGCAGCTAGCACGAGGAACAGCTAACACGAGGAGCAGATAGCACGAGGAGCAGCTAGCACGGGGAGCAGCTAGCACGAGGAGCAGCTAGCACGGGGAGCAGCTAGCACGAGGAGCAGCTAGCACCGGGAGCAGCTAGAACGGGGAGATGCTAGCATGAGGAGGAGCTAGAATGGGGAGCAGCTAGCATGAGGAGCAGTTAACATGAGGAGCAGCTAGCATGAGGAGTAGCGAGCACGAGAAGCAGCTAGCACGAGGAGCAGCTAGTACAAGGAGCAGTTAGCATGGGGAGCAGACAGCTAGCATGGCGGATGTGCCAGCTAGCATGGGGAGCAGTAAGCATGAAGAACAGTTAGCTTGCATGAGGAGCAGCTAGTATGAGCTAGCTTGAGTAGCAGCTAACTAGAGGAGCAGCCATGTGAGGCTACACAGCTAGAATATGGGACAGCAAAAGGTCAAGCTAACAGGTCGAGGAGTTTGTCTCTCTCCCATGGCATGCTGGGAGTTCTGGGTGACGGGGACAGCGGGGGGAGACAGGGGGGACTTTTTCGTTAATTGGGAGGCGCAGCGACCTTTGACCCAAATGATGTCGGGTGGCGGCGCAAACACTGAGAGGTGATTGGCTAGCAGCTTGAACGTGCCACAAGTTGCTCCTCTCCCTCCCTCCTCCTCCCTCCCCCCTCCTCCCTCCCTCCCTCTATCATTCTCTCATTATTTTTTTTCATTCTTTCTCTTTCACACCAGTTTCTCCACATTAGTGTTCATCTTGGCGTCTGAACTGAGTGCATTAAAGTGCTTCTTCGTTCAGACGGATCATTTCAATATACCATAATACAGGGTAACTGCTAGCGGAGGTCATTAGCAGTGTGTTAGCGGTTAGTGGAGGTCATTAGCACGTGTTAGTGGTTAGCGGAGGTCATTAGCACTGTGTTAGCGGTTAGCGGTGGTCATTAGCACGGTGTTAGCGGTTAGTGGAGGTCATTAGCACGTGTTAGTGGTTAGCGGAGGTCATTAGCACTGTGTTAGCGGCTAGCGGAGGTCATTAGCACTGTGTTAGCGGCTAGCGGAGGTCAGTGAGTGTGTTTCATGTTGTTTCCTATTCCCATTGTTACGGTGTCTCCAGCGTGTCTGGAACACACTCACGCACACACACCGCCTCCTTTCCACCTCCCTCTCTCAAGATCCTCTTCTCAACCTCCTCAATCCCCCAGACCCACCTCCTCCACATTCTCCTCTCCACACACACCTCCTCTCTCCCTTCGTCAGTGTCTCCTCCTCTCTCCCTTCGTTAGTGTCTCCTCTTCTCTCCCTTCTTTAGTGTCTCCTCTTCTCTCCCTTCGTTAGTGTCTCCCCCTCTCTCCCTTCGTGAGTGTCTCCTCCTCTCTCCCTTCGTTAGTGTCTCCTCCTCTTTCCCTTCGTCCCTTCGTCAGTGTCTCCTCCTCTCTCCCTTCGTTAGTGTCTCCTCCTCTCTCCCTTCGTTAGTGTCTCCTCCTCTCTCCCTTCGTCAGTGTCTCCTCCTCTCTCCCTTCGTTAGTGTCTCCCCCTCTCTCCCTTCGTTAGTGTCTCCCCCTCTCTCCCTTCGTTAGTGTCTCCTCCTCTCTCCCTTCGTCAGTGTCTCCTCCTCTCTCCCTTTGTTAGTGTCTCCTCTCTCCCTTCGTGAGTGTCTTCTCCTCTCTCCCTTCATTAGTGTCTCCTCCTCTCTCCCTTCGTCAGTGTCTCCTCCTCTCTCCCTTCGTTAGTGTCTCCTCTCTCCCTTCGTCAGTGTCTCCTCCTCTCTCCCTTCGTTAGTGTCTCCTCTCTCCCTTCGTTAGTGTCTCCTCCTCTCTCCCTTCGTTAGTGTCTCCTCCTCTCTCCCTTCGTTAGTGTCTCCCCCTCTCTCCCTTCGTTAGTGTCTCCTCCTCTCTCCCTTCGTTAGTGTCTCCCTCTCTCCCCCTTCGTTAGAATCTCCTCCCCTCTCCTCCCTGGCGGGGTGCCTGGAGAGTTCAACCCATCCTCCCCCTATCCTCACCCATCCTCACCCGTCAGAAGCCACCGGGATGAGGTCTGATGAGAGAGAGCAAGAGAGTGTGTTGGTTTGTGTGTCTGTGTGTGTGTGTGTGTGTGACTGTGTGTATGTGTGTGTGTGTGGGGGGGGTCTGAAAGAAATCAAAGCTTGTGTTGTTTAGAGCTAATAGGGTCGACCCATCACTGACCCCACAACACGCTCACTCACACATGTACACGCACACACAGACGCACATGTGCACGCACACACACAAACCCACAAGGAGGAGCAGGAGGTGAAGGAGTAGCAGCAGGAGTTGGAAGAGCAGTAGTAGCAGGAGGAGGTGGAGGAGTAGCAGCAGGAGGTGAAGGAGCAGTAGTAGCAGGAGGAGGTGGAGGAGTAGCAGCAGGAGGTGGAGGAGCATTAGTAGCAGGAGGAGGTGGAGGAGTAGGGACAGCAGCAGGAGGAGGTGGAGTAGCAGGAGGAGGAGGAGGGCAGCAGCAGGAGGAGGAGCAGAAGGAGGTTGAGGAGCAGTAGCAGCAGGAGAAGGTGGAGAAGCAGGGGGGGTGGAGGAGCAGGAGGTGCAGGAATGGAAGTATTCAGGTTGCCGGGGCTACAGCTGATCAGGAAGAGAGTCCTCACTGTGATGACATCATCGGTTGATGAAGACAGACCATCCTGTGTGTGTGTGTGTGTGTGTGTGTGTGTGTGTGTGTGTGTGTGTGTGTGTGTGTGTGTGTGTGTGTGTGTGTGTGTGTGTGTGTGTGTGTGCGTTCTAAGGTCCAGAGGGTTTGTTGACCAGTAGGACTCAGACATAATCCCTGGTGACCTTTGACCCCTACACTAATTACAATGAACTGCTAAACGCATACACACGCACGCACACCCACACACCCACACACACACACACACACACCCACACACACACACACACCCACACACACACACACACACACACACACACACACACACACACACACACACACACACACACACACACACACACACACACACACACACACACACACACACTGATATATGTGTGTGTGTGTGTGTTTGTGTGTATGTGCATGTGTGTGTGTTTGTGTATGTGTGGGTGTGTGTGTGATGCTGTGATTCCATAAACAAACAACATGTTGTCAGTGATAGCTGGGAGCTGATTGGTCCTCGCTGGGAGGGAGGTGTGGACCGGCCAATCAGATTACACACTTTGGAACTCCTGAGGAAACACAAAGTCTTTATTTACAATTCCTCCTCCACTAAGCTCCTCCCCTCCCTGTCACACACACACACACACACACACACACACACACACACACACACACACACACACACACACACACACACACACACACACACACACACACACACACACACACACACACACACACACACACACACACACACACACATACACACGTGTGTGTAGGTATGTGCAACAGGTAGGAACAAATCATGCAACTGAGAATTTCTGGCATCTTCCGCTCATTCTGTCTGAGCTACATCTCCTCCTCCTCC
>NC_044062.1:9820722-9827754 GCF_902167405.1 Gadus morhua
ATAAATATACTACTTTTTAGTAGAATATGTAGTAGTATAACTAGCGCTGTTTTAATGCTAAATATTAGTAGGCCTACTTTCGATATTTAGTTGGTGGCCTTTCTGAAATAGAAATATAATAAATAAATAAATAAATAAATAGGCTTAGTAATATATAATATAATAATATTAATCCCAATCATATAGATATATAAATCATACATACATGTGACTTTCAAAGTAGCCTAATTAAAAATATATAATTAAGATCACAAGGAACGGAACTTTTACACACACACACACACACACACACACACACACACACACACACACACACACACACACACACACACACACACGCACGCACGCACGCAGGGACACACACACACACACACACACACACACACACACACACACACACACACACACACACACACACACACACACACACACACACACACACACACACGCACACAATCTCTCTCTCTCTCTCTCTCTCTCTCTCTCTCTCTCTCTCTCTCTCTCTCTCTCTCTCTCTCTCTCTCTCTCTCTCTCTCTCTCTCTCTCTCTCTCTCTCTCTCTCTCTCTCTCTCTCTGATATAACGGCTCTCTGCCAAAGTTCTCATCACCAACTGAAGAAGAGACGGTGATACGTCATCAGATGAAGGTGGATCGCTAGCGAGCAGCTCACCTATAAAGCCCCGCGCGCCTCCGTCCCGTGAGGAGCTCGTAGATCGATGCCGGGACAGCAGCAAGAGAGCGAGCATCACGGAACCGTTCGCTTTACCGCCTATTACCGTCCAGGTAAGTCCTCCCGTTGATTTAACCACACTTTGAATGAATCGGAATGTCTTGCGCTCACTTCCCGCCGTGTTCCCGGTGTTTGTGTTTGTTGTTAAACCGGTGTGTCCCCGCGCTCACCGTCCCGAGCTCCGTCCGGTTCTTCTGTCTCGTGCCCTCACACGGGGCACGCGCAGAGCGCACGAGACAAGCCGGTGCACGTAACCTCGTAAAACTATTTGGAATAGTTGACAGCTCCTTCATCTTGGGGAAGAAACCCTCGCCTCTCTCCCCTCCTCCTCACTCTCTCCTCTCTTCCTCTCTCCTCTCTCCTCCGCTCTCTTCTCCTTTCCTCTCCTCTCCCCTCCTCTCTCCTCTCATCCTCTCTCCTTCTCATGTTGACATGCGCCTCTCCTCTCTCTTCTCCTCTCTCTCCTCCCCTCTCCTCTCCTCTCCTCTCCTCCTCTCTGCTCCTCATGTGGCTCTCCTCTCCTCCCCAGGTTCTCCTCCCGGTGTGTGGTGAGGAGATGTTGTTCTCCGTGTCGCTGTGCTCCTGGCCCTCCCTCTCCTCCTCCGCCGTGCTGCTCCTCCTCCCCCTGCTCCTGCTGGCTGCCAGCCGGCAGCTGTGGAGCCTCCGCTGGAGCTTGACCCGGGACCGGGCCTCCAGCCTCCCGCTGCCCCAGGGCTCCATGGGCTGGCCCCTGGTGGGGGAGACCTTCAGCTGGCTGCTGCAGGTGAGGTGGGGGTCTTCTACTGGGGGGGGGGGAGACCTTCAGCTGGCTGCTGCAGGTGAGGGGGGGGTCTTCTACTGGGGGGGGGGGGGAGACCTTCAGCTGGCTGCTGCAGGTGAGGGGGGGGGGGGGGGTTATTAGGCGGGAGGATGCTTCTACTGGGGGGGAGAGACCTTCTCAAGTGGAGGCGGGGGGGGGGGAGAACTGCTCAAGGTGAGGGGGGGAGACCTTTACTGGGGGGGGGGGGGGGCTTCTACTGGCTGTTCTAGTGGGGAGGGGGGGGGCGCTTTTACTGGCTGTTCTAATGCAGGGGGGCTTCAACTGGCTGTTCTAGAGTGGGGGGGGGCTTTCCACTGGCTGTTCTAGGGGGGGGGGGCTTCTAGTGGCTATTCTAGAGGGGGCGCTTCTACTGGCTGTTCCAGAGGGGGGGGGGGGGGGGGGGGGGGGGGGGAGGGGAAGGGGGGTGGAGCTTATACCGGCTGTTCTAGTGGGGGGGGGGGGGGGGGGTTCCACTGGCTGTTCTAGAGGGAGGGGGCTTGATGATTGTTTTAGTGGCTGGCTGTTCTAGCTGGGGGGGTGGGGCTTCTACTGGCTGTTCTAGAGGGAGGGGGCTTCTACTGGCTGTTCTAGAGGGAGGGGGCTTCCACTGGCTGTTCTAGAGGGGGGGGCATATACTGGTTGCTCTAGTGGGGGAGGGGGTTCTACTGGCTGTTCTAGAGGGGGGGGTTCTAGATTTCATTGTAATAGATTGAAGAGGTCATTCAGGTTGGTAGCGGGATGTCTGCTCTCTTGCCCCAGGCTCAGGTTCACTTACAGGCTGGTTTAGTGAACCCCAGGAATCTACTGTACTTACATGCTGGTTTATTGAACCCAGGACTCTACTATACTTACAGGCTGGTTTACAGAACCCCAGGACTCTACACTACCTACAGGCTGATTTAGGGATCCCCAGGACTTAACTGCACTTACAGGCTGGTTTAGTGGGAGGGAAACGGACAACTTAATACAGAATTCTCACTACTCTCTCTCTCTCTCTCTCTCTCCCTCTCTCTTTCACTCTCAGGGCCCTGACTTCCATGTTTCACGTCGCCGTCTTCACGGTAACGTCTTTAAGACCCACCTGCTTGGCCGGCCCCTGGTCCGGGTGACGGGGGCCCACAACCTCCGCAAGATCCTCCTGGGGGAGCACAGCCTGGTCTGCACCCAGTGGCCCCAGAGCACCCGCATACTGCTGGGGCCCGGCACCCTGGTCAACGCCAGCGGTGGGGGGCACCGGGGCAAGAGGAAGGTGAGTAGGGGGGGGGGGAAGGGGGAGAGAGAGAGAGAGGGGGAGAGAGAGAGAGAGAGAGAGAGAGAGAGAGAGAGAGAGAGAGAGAGAGAGAGAGAGAGAGAGAGAGAGGGGGGGGAGAGAGAGAGAGAGAGAGAGAGAGAGAGAGAGAGTGAGAAAGAGAATGAGAGAGAGAGAGAGAGAGAGAGAGAGAGAGAGAGAGAGAGAGAGAGAGAGAGAGAGAGAGAGTGAGAGAGAGAGAGAGGAGAGAGAGAGAGAGAGAGAGAGAGAAAGAGACACTAACGCTGTGTTGCTCTCCAGCTCCTGGCGAAGGCCTTCAGCCGGGGGGCCCTGGACTCCTACCTGCCCCGGCTGCAGGAGGAGGTCCGGGCGGAGGTCTCCAGGTGGTGCCTCCACCCGGGCCCGGTGGAGGTCTACGCCGCCGCCAAGACCCTGACCTTCCGCATCGCTGCCGGCGTGCTGCTGGGCCTCCGGCTGGACGAGGAGCGCACCGCCCACCTGGCCCGCACCTTCGAGACCCTCATGGACAACCTGTTCTCCCTGCCGCTGGACACGCCCCTCAGTGGCCTGCGCAAGGTGAGACCAGCGGCTGGAGCTGTGACGCAGCAGGAGGGGGTGGTGTTATGTAGCAGGAGGGGGAGGTGTGACGTAGCAGGATGGGGAGGTGTGACGTAGCAGGAGGAGGAGGTGTGACGTAGCAGGAGGGGGAGGTGTGACGCAGCAGGAGGGGGAGGTGTGACGCAGCAGGATGGGGTGGTGTGACGTAGCAGGAGGAGGAGGTGTGACGTAGCAGGAGGGGGAGGTGTGACGTAGCAGGAGGAGGAGGTGTGACGTAGCAGGAGGGGGAGGTGTGACGTAGCAGGAGGGGGAGGTGTGACGTAGCAGGAGGGGGAGGTGTGACGTAGCAGGAGGGGGAGGTGTGACGTAGCAGGAGGGGGTGGTGTGACGCAGCAGGAGGGGGTGGTGTGACGTAGCAGGAGGAGGTGGTGTGACGTAGCAGGAGGGGGAGGTGTTACGTAGCAGGAGGTGGAGGTGTTACGTAGCAGGAGGGGGAGGTGTGACGTAGCAGGAGGTGGAGGTGTTACGCAGCAGGAGGGGGAGGTGTTACGTAGCAGGAGGCAGAGGTGTGGTGTAGGTGGAGGTGTGAGGTAGCAGGAGGTGGAGCTTTGACATAGCAGGAGATGGAGGTTTGGTGGAGGTGGAGGTGTGAGGTAGCAGGAGGTGGAGCTGTGACATAGCAGGAGGTGGAGGTTTGGTGGAGGTGGAGGTGTGATGTAGCAGGAGGTGGAGCTGTGATGTAGCAGTTGGTGGAGGTGTGATCAGGTGGAGGTGTGACGTAGCAGGAGGTAGTTCGAGGTGTGACGTAGCAGTAGGTGGAGGTGTGGTGTAGGAGGAGGTTTGATGTAGGCGGAGGTGTGACGTAGCAGGAGGTTGTGGTTGGACGTAGCAATAGGTGGAGGTCTGCTGTAGGTGGAGGTGTGACGTAGCAATAGGTTAGGGTGTTACATAGCAGTAGGTGGAGGTGTGACGTAGCAGAAGGTGGAGGTGTGACGTAGCATTAGGTGGAGGAGTGGTGGAGGTGTGACTTGGCAATAGGTGGAGGTGTGATGTAGCAGTAGGTGGTGGTGTGACATAGTTGGAGTGTGACGTAGCAGGAGGGGTGGTGTAGCAGTAGGTGGGTTGATGTAGGTGGAGTTGTGACGTAGCAGGAGGTGAAGGTGTGGTGTTGGTGGAGGTGTGACGTAGAAGGAGGTGTGGTGGAGGTGGGGGTGTGACTAGCAGGAGGTGGAGGTGTGACGTAGCAGGAAGTGAAGGTGTGGTGTAGCAGTAGGGGGGATGATGTCGGTGGAGTTGTGATGTAGCGGGAGGTGGAGGTGTAGTGTAGCAGTAGGGGGGATGATGTAGGTGGAGTTGTGATGTAGCGGGAGGTGGAGGTGTAGTGTAGCAGTAGGTGGGATGATGTAGGTGGAGTTGTGATGTAGCGGGAGGTGGAGGTGTAGTGTAGCAGTAGGTGGGATGATGTAGGTGGAGGTGTGACGTAGCAGGAGGTGGAGGTGTGGTGTAGCAGTAGGAGGGGTGATGTAGGTGGAGGTGTGACGTAGCAGGAGGTGGAGGTGTGGTGTAGCAGTAGGAGGGGTGATGTAGGTGGAGGTGTGACGTAGCAGGAGGTGGAGGTGTGGTGTAGCAGTAGGAGGGGTGATGTAGGCGGAGGTGTGACGTAGCAGGAGGTGACAGTGTCTTGTGCTGCAGGGCATCAGGGCACGGGAGGTGCTTCACCTCCACATGGAGCAGATCATCCAGGAGAAGCTGGCGGGGCGGAGGTCGGAGGAGGTCTTGGACGCCTTCGACTACATGCTGTCCAGCGCCCAGGACCAGGGCCAGAGCCTCAGCCCCCAGGAGCTAAAGGTCATTACCCTCACCACCCCTTCAACATCATCACTGTCACCTCGTTCCCATTACCTAACGACTCAGTACCCTGCCTGATAGTGACTGTGATAATGGTGTCTTTAGGAGATGTCTTAGTGATAATGATAGTGATACTGATAAGGATAAGGATGTCAATAGGAGATGGCTGTAGTGATAATGATAGTGATAATGGTGTCTTCAGCAGATGGCTGTTGTGATAATGATAGTGAGGATGATAGTGATAATGATAGTGTTAAAGGTGTCTTTAGGAGATGGCTGTAGTGATAATGACAGGAATAATGATAGTGATAATGATGGTGATAATGATGTCAATAGGAGATGGCTGTCATGATAATGATAGTGATAATGATAGTGAAATTATGGTGATAATAATAGTGATAATAATAGTGATAATGGTGTCTTCAGGAGATGTCTTTAGTGATAATGATAGTGATAATGGTAGTGAAATGGTGTCTTCAGCAGGGCTGGAGTGATCATGATAGTGATAATGATAGTGATAATGGTGTCTTCAGCAGATGGCTGTATTGATAATGATAGTGATAATGATAGTGGTAATAATAGTGATAATGGTTTTCTCAACAGAGGGCTATAGTGATAATGATAGTGATAATGATAATGACAATAGTAGTGATAATAATAGTGATGATGGTGTCTTTAGGAGATGGCTGTTGTGCTAATGATAGTGATAATGATAGTGATAATAATTGTGACAATGATAGTGATAATGATAGTGATGGTGATAGTGATAATAATAGTGATAATGATAATAGTGATAATGGTGTCTTCAGGAGATGGCTCTAGTGATAAAGATAGTGATAATGACAGTGATGATGATAGTGATAATAACAGTGATAATGGTGTCTTCAGGAGATGGCTGTAGAGCTGATCTTCGCAGCCCACTCCACCACGGCAAGTGCCTCCACCTCCCTGATCCTGCAGCTCCTCCGTCACCCCGCCGTGGTGGAGCAGGCCCGGGCAGAGCTCCAAGCCCATGGCCTTGGGTCACGTTGCCCCGCCGCCGCCCAGAAACCTGGGACCCAGGACCGCCTAGACCTAGACCGGACTCTAGACCAGACCCCAGACCTAGAGCGGACTCTAGACCAGACCCCAGACCTAGAGCGGACTCCAGACCAGACCCCAGACCGGGACCAGACCCAAGACAAGGACCAGACTCTAGAGCGGACTCCAGACCAGACCCCAGACCGGGACCAGGCCCAAGACAAGGACCAGACTCTAGAGCGGACTCCAGACCAGACCCCAGACCGGGACCAGGCCCAAGACAAGGACCAGACTCTAGAGCGGACTCCAGACCAGACCCCAGACCGGGACCAGACCCAAGAAAAGGACCAGACTCTAGAGCGGACTCCAAACCAGACCCCAGACCGGGACCAGGCTTGGGGCGCGGTGCCGTACCTCACCATGGAGCGGCTGGGCCGGCTCCAGTACCTGGACTGCGTGGTGAAGGAGGTTCTCCGAATCCTTCCCCCAGTGTCCGGGGGATACCGCACCGCCCTGCAGACCTTCGAACTGGACGTAAGGTCCTCCCCCTCCTCCCCCTCCTACCCCACAGGTCACAGGTTCACCTCCAGAGTCAGGTTCTAGGCTGCATAGCTCTACATCTGTTCTAGGCTGAATAGCTGTATAGAAGCTATTAATAATAATAATAATAATAATAATAATGTTAATAATAATTATTGATAATGAAGATGATCAAACTAGGTTCAGCGACAGGACTCCACCAAGGGTCTGGTTCCACTAAAGAACCCCATCTTAACTGGTCTCTAATCAGTGGCGTCCCTCCGTCTCCAGGGTTACCAGATCCCCAAA
>NC_044062.1:9879204-9936704 GCF_902167405.1 Gadus morhua
AGGGGGGGGGGCAACGGGAGGAAGGATTCCGGTAGCCGTGTCGGCACGGTAACCAGAGCAGGAGGGGGGGGGGGGGTCTATAAAAGACAGAGAGGACAACAGACACAGATCACTACTCGTGCACCCTTAATTCCAGCGAGACCCCTCTAGACCAGACCCTGGACCTAACTCCCCAGAGACCCCTCTCGACCGGACCCTGGACCTAACTCCACAGAGACCCCTCTCGACCGGACCCTGGACCTAACTCCACAGAGACCCCTCTAGACCGGACCCTGGACCTAACTCCACAGAGACCCCTGCAGACCCCTTTAGATCCTGTGGACCAGCACCTAGACCAGACCAGACCCTAACATGGGACTACTCAGTGTGGAAGAGCTGGTGAGTTTACAGACACACAGACGGACAGACACACAGACAGACAGACACACAGACGCAGAGACACAGACAGACAGACAGACAGACAGACAGACAGACAGACAGACAGACAGACAGACAGACAATGTTCTCCAGTCCATTTAAATGTTTTACCAGATGTCTACAATATGAGCTCATAACGTAAAACATTTACTTTTAATATTTTCAAGAGTTCCTACTTAACTTAACTCAACTGATGTTTTGATTTAAATAAGGCCGCCCGTATCAGCGGACCGCCATTTAGTTTAATTAAATATTATATTGGAAACGTTCTACCTTTATACATGATATCTAATATTTGGATTTAATTCTGTGCTGAACGTAGAACATTTGATATCATTAATTAGTGTTGAATGTTTCATTATTATCATATTCTGAACATTGAACATTTGATATCGTTAATTAGTGTCTAATGTTTCATTACTGTTTTGAACTTTCAGGTGACTGGCAAGAGGAGCGACGGCAGAGAGGCGGAGGACTTCTCAGGGGGCGTGTACGAGGCAGCTGTCAATCAAGAGAAGCAGGATGACCGTCGGTCGCAGGTGGAGGTGGGCGGGGCCATGTTGGAGGTGGGAGGGGCCATGTCGGAGGAGGAGGAGGTCAGCGTGGCTGCGCTCAACGTAAGCTAACAACAAGCGCAATATTTAGTCTCATCACATTTAGGCCTACTTATAATGTCATATATTTAGCTTAGCTAGGACTGAGAAAGAGGTCGAGTTCCTCCAATGTGAAGTTCATTTATAATTAATACATCATTAATAAGTTAACACCAGACCAATGATATTTATACACTTGGCCGACACTGCCCTCTAGTGGCGGGATCGGACGTTGAAGATTTGGAGTGGGAGTTATTTTCTCCAATTCTCTCCGCCCCTCCCCCAGACGGACCAGAGTGGGCGTCTGCGGTTGGACACGGTGGACGACCTCTTCAACATCCTGCAGCTGAGGAAGAGGAGGAGAGCGAGGAAGACTGCGGTAGCAAGGAAGCAGCCAGAAGCTGAGATCATCGTACGTTCGTCTTTGTTAGACCGGCCTTCTCCTAATGGCTCTGCCCTCTTAATCAGACTTCTCCTATTGGCTCAGCCCTCTCAATAAGCCTTCTCGTAATGGCTGAGACCTTTTAATCAGACTTCTCCTATTTTCTCCAACCTCTTATCAGCCTTCTCCTATTGGCTCCGCCCTCTTAATCAGCCTCCCCCTATTGGCTCCGCCCTCTTAATCAGCCTTAATCAGTCGAATCCAACCTTATTAAAAATCACGATCATTTTAGTCAACCCTAATGTCATTTTCTTTAAATTTCACTTTATATAATCTGTATCTGTATAATCAAATCTAATGTCTATCTGTGTAATCTAATCTCCTATAATTTAATTGCATCTAATTGAATATGTCTAGCTGTTTAATCTAATCTAATTTTATCAAATGTGTATCTGCATAATATAATCGAATGTGTCTGTATGTTTAATGGAATATGATATGTATAATATAATCTAATGTGTCTGTATAATCTAATCTAATCTGAATAATCTGCTCTCTGGATCCAGCCTGCGGTGGTGGATGTGGAGGTCTTCCTGTCGGCTTCGCTGGACAACAAACTTCCACTGGTGGACAAATATCTCACTGATGGAGGAAACCCCGACGTAGTTGACCACGTAAGTCCTCAAACACACAGATACATAGACACACAGAAACCCAAATTAATGGCCAGGCAAAGTAGTACGGGTGATGTAGAAGGTGATGTTCTGTCTGTTCCTGACCTCCTGACCTCCTGACCTACCAGTTCCAGAGGACCGCGCTACACAAGGCTGCCTCCAAAGGTCACCTAGAGGTCATGAAGAGGCTGCTGGAGGCTGGAGCTTCGTTGGAGAACAGAGACAAGGTCAGACACACGCACGCACATACACTCACAATAGATACACACACACACACACACACACACACACACACACACACACACACACACACACACACTATATACACGCACACTATACGTTCTAACAGTACGTTTGTGTGTGTGTGTGTGTGTGTGTGTGTGTGTGTGTGTGTGTGTGTGTGTGTGTGTGTGTGTGTCTGTAGTTGGAGGCCACAGCGGTACACTGGGCGTGTCGGGGAGGACACGTGTCTGCTCTCGAGCTGCTTCTCAACCAGGGAGCCAAGATTACCTGCAGAGATAAGGTAAATTTACACCTGTAGCAGTACGTTTACACTTGTTGTGGTACGTTTACACCTGTAGAGGCGAGATCCGTTTACCGCTCTGGAGGTACGTTTACACCTGTAGCGGTACGTTTACACCTCTGGAGGTACGTTTACACCTTTAGCGGTATGATTACATCTGTAATGGTACGTTGACACCTGTAGAGACAAGGTACGTTTACACCTGTAGCGGTACGTTTACACCTGTAATGGTACGTTTACGACTGTAGAGACAAGGTACGTTTACACCTGTGGTGGTACCTTTACACCTGTAGTGATGGTCTACTCCCCTGTAGCGGGGGTCTCCTCCCTGTAGCGGGGGTCTCCTCCCCTGTAGCGGGGGTCTCCTCCCCTGTAGCGGGGGGTCTCCTCCCTGTAGCGGGGGTCTCCTCCCTGTAGCGGGGGTCTCCTCCCCTGTAGCGGGGGGTCTCCTCCCCTGTAGCTGTGGTCTCCTCCCTGTAGCGGGGGTCTCCTCCCTGTAGAGGCGGTCTTCCTGTACTGAGGGTCTTTGTCTCCCCTGTAGCTGCGCAGCTCTCCGCTCCACGTGGCCGTGCGGACCGGACACATGGAGTGCGCCGAGCACCTCATCCACTGCGGGGCCGACGTCAACGCCCGCGACCGGGTGAGCAGAGCGCTGACCTCCGACTCCTGGAGCCGCCGCTGGCCCCGCCCCCTGAAGAGCTAACGTGTTTCTCGTGTTCAGGACGGAGACACGCCCATGCACGACGCCGTCCGCATCAACCGCTTCAAGATGATCCGGCTGCTGATGATGCACGGGGCCAGCCTCCACGCCAGAAACGCCGTGAGTCACCAGGCCGGGAGCAGGGAGGAGTGTGTGGGCGGAGGCCGTGGGTGGAGGCCGTGGGTGGGTGGAGGACATGTGTTGGGTGGAGGCTGTGTGTTGGGTAGAGGTCTTGTGTTGGGTGGAGGCTGTGGGTGGTGGCCGTGGGTGGGTGGAGGCCATGGGTGGGTGGAGGACATGTGTTGGGTGGAGGCTGTGTGTTGGGTAGAGGTCTTGTGTTGGGTGGAGGCCGTGGGCGGTGGCCGTGTGTTGGGTGGAGGCTGTGTGTTTGTGTGGAGGCTGTGTGTGTGGGTGGAGGCCGTGGGTGGAGGCCGTGGGTAGAGGCCGTGGGTGGAGGCCGTGTGTTTAGTAGAGGCCGTGGGTGGGGGCCATGTGTTGGGTGGAGGACATGTGTTGGGTGGAGGCTGTGTGTTGGGTAGAGGTCTTGTGTTGGATGGAGGCCGTGGGTGGTGGCCGTGTGTTGGGTGGAGGCTGTGTGTTGGGTGGAGGCTGTGTGTTGGGTAGAGGCCGTGTGTTGGGTGGAGGCCATGTGTTTGGGTTGAGGCCATGGATTGAGTGGGGGCTGAAGGTCCTCTCTGTCAGCAGGACATGAAGACACCTCTGGAGATGCTGAACGCCTGGCAGAGCGGAGCCAAGAGCCTGCTCTGTAGCTCCAGCTCAGAGCAGCCTGGGGTCTAGAGGAGGAGGAGCAGGAGGAGCAGCAGCCTGGAGTCTAGAGGAGAAGGAGGAGCAGCCTGGAGACTAGAGGAGGAGGAGCAGGAGGAGCAGCCTGGAGCCTTGAGGAGGAGGAGCAGGAGGAGCGGCAGCCTGGAGTCTTGAGGAGAAGGAGGAGCAGCCTGGAGACTAGAGGAGAAGGAGGAGCCTGGCATCTAGAGGGTTAGCAGATCCTATTGCGGTTAATATAGAGCTGGTAACATAGAGCTGGTAATATACTCTAGAGCTGATAACGTAGAGCTGGTGATTTAGAGCTGGGGATATAGAGCTGGTACCACAGAGCTGGTACCATAGAACTGGTACCACTGACTTGGTACCATAGAACTGGTACCACTGAGCTGGTACCACAGAGCTGCCAGAGTGCTGGTAACGTAGAGCTGGTGATATAGAGCTGGTACCACAGAGCTGGTACCACTGAGCTGTTACCATAGAGCTGGTACCATAGAACTGGTAACAGAGCTGTGACATAGAGCTGGTGATATGAAGCCTTGGAGGCTAAGGGATCTTAACCTTTAGTTTAACCTTTGACCTTTACTAGCTGGGAAACTTAATGATGACAACCTAGCTTCCAAGCACCGCCCCCTAGTTAGACCAGTAATTCACCAGTACACCAACAGAACCAGAACATTCAGGGAGGAGAGTTTGCTAAACCATTGCTGGACAAAGATTTGGCCAAATGTATTTATTGATTTATTTATTTATTGACCAGTTGTTTTGGTTTGTTGACAAATGAATCTTGAAAAAATGAAACAAAATTATGATGGTTTAAAGTAAAGTGTATATATGTATACATATATAAATGAGAGAGAAAGAGAGAGAGAGAGAGAGAGAGAGAGAGAGAGAGAGAGAGAGAGAGAGAGAGAGAGAGAGAGAGAGAGAGAGAGAGAGAGAGATCTCAGATCGGCAGATGATAAAATTGAATTTTGTTTAAATTGATTGGTATTTGAAGTTGAATATGTAAATAAATGTTATTATTTATTGTGTTGAATAAAGCAATGTTTGAAAATACTTTTGAATATTGTTACTATACACCCAATACCCTTGCCAACACAGGCAAGAACCGCACAACCTAAACGTACAACCGCATCTGCACCACTGCCCCTAGTGTTCAGGGATGTTACTGCAGGCCGTTTCCGGTTTCAGGGCATGGCCCTCCTTCCATGGGGGATTTCCCTGGGCGTGGCCCTCCCCTCGATGAGGGCGTTCCCTAGGCGTGGCCCTCCCTCCATTGGGACGTTCCCTGGGCTCAGTTCATTATCATGCTGACAGATCGGCGCACCAGTTTGCTGTTTTGTCGGTCCGTCTATCGTTGAATCTTCCTGACATACATTTATCCCCAGCTAATCTCTCATTGGCCAGCTTACACTGACACACACAGACACACACACACCCTGCCTTGAGGCTGTAACTGAAAAAACCTGCTAGGCCGAGAGAAACATTGTGTGTGGTGTGTGTGTGTGTGTGTGTGTGTGTGTGTGTGTGTGTGTGTGTGTGTGTGTGTGTGTGTGTGTGTGTGTGTGTGTGTGTTCTGGACTTCCCGGTCTCAGGCTACGTAGAGCGTCCAGAAACATCCAATCACACGGAGTCAGGGAGCAGACTGTCAGCCAATCGCAGTCAGGGAGCGAACTGTCAGCCAATCACACAAAGAGAGGTAGCTCTATAATCTACTCATGATCCTAGTATCATTGGCTCTATAGTCTACTCATGATCCTAGTATCATTAGTATAAATTGTCCAGGTGTGACAGGGGAGGTAGGTGACCCACCCAGGGGCAGGATGAGGATGGAGGAGGAGGAGGAGGAGTAGTGTAGAGGAGGAGGAGGAGGGGTGGAGCTCAGCTACTGAACAAGGACCGGTCGGTGCGTTCCGACGTGAACTCATGAATAGTTCTGTGATCAACCCAACAAACCAGCAGGACAGGTCGACATTTTACCTGTTGCCCTGGTTACCTGGGCTGAACACGCCCACCCCAGCTGCTACCAATCAGGAGAGGGAGTGAAGAGGTGCAGGCAGCAAGGAATCCTCAGTATTCTAGTTTCAACAGCCTGCCGACAGACACAGAACCACGGACAGACTAGAGACAGACAGACATGTCATTTTTTTCAGGACTTGTGGAGAAGGCAGTAGATAAAGCTGGTGAGTACAAGCAGAGGGGAGAGTGTGGTGAAGAAGGAATATGTTATGATTTCTGATATGAATGACTGAAATTTGACATGAATTTCCTTTTGATAACGTGTATATTTGTAAACCATTTGTATATGTGCCACATAAAACCATAGATTACTAAAGAAAGTGAAACCAGCCAAGATCGCAAATCTCTTTAGTCCTGAACAGCATACCCACCTCGGTCAGTCCCACCACTGGGCAGAGAGCACGGCAGAGCAGGTCTGGGGTCAGACCCTCAGAGCAGGTCTGGGGTCAGACCCTCAGAGCAGGACTGGGGTCAGACCCTCAGAGCAGGACTGGGGTCAGACACACAGAGCATCTCAGGACTAGAGGTTTCAGAAACAGTCCTGAGAGACTGTCTGAAAGTCTAAGGATGGACAAGGGAAGTTCACCATTTGTTTGATTCTTAAATGCGACACAACCAAGTAGCCATGAAGAGATGGGACCTCCATCCAGTCTCAAAGGAGCTTAGACCCAGCAGGGGTAAATAGCTACTCCTCTTACCGAACCTCCTAAGGTGCTACAGTAATACTTCAGTATTGGATACCGAGGTAGTGGAGAAGCCTGGATGACCTCTCCTTCAGAAGATACTTGGACGGGCTAGTTGGGGCTAGGTACCTAGTTCAGGTGAGTTTGTTAGCTAGTTAGTGTTGTGTAGATCATGTCATGGGGAGTCAAACCTCAGCAGACGTCCAGCAGGAAGCTCCTCAACTCCTTTCACTCAGACTTTCCTTCAGCTAATGGCCTATTAACCTGTCGGCCATCTTGAGACTCACCCTCAATCAAAAGACAAATGTGGGTGTGGCCCAATTATCAGCTAAATACCTCCATCTGCCTTCAGTGACCACAAAGCCAACCCAGCAGCACCCCCTGTTGGTGAGCAAAGACCAACCATACTAACAGCTTAGTGAGTCAGTAAGTGAGTTAGTGACGTGTTCCTAGGATGATGGGTCAATGGACCACACAGGAAGTAGTTTCTGCTGACCTTTGACCTGGTTACTCTGCAGTGGACCATGCCAAGGACAAAGTGATGGATATGCTGGGAGTAGGAGGCAAGGACGAGGACGAGGAGGAGGAGGAGGAAGGAGGCATCAAGAAGTTCTTCTCCTTTGGGAAGGACAAGGAGGAGGATGACGATGACGATGAGAAGAAGAGCGGGCTCAGCCGCTTCCTGTCCTTTGGAGGAGATGACGATGAGGAGGAGAAGAAGAAGAGGAAGAAGAAGGAGGGAGGAGGTGATGGGGACATGTTGGACTTCCTGTCATTTGGTGGAGAAGACGAGGAGAAGAAAGGAGGTTTCCACGGCCTCTTCTCTGAGCAGCAGCCAGGAGGTGGAGCAGGAGGCGCAGGGGGTACGTGACGAGGGCACCTCCATCTTGAAGTCCAATCCCTTTGGTTCAGCCAATCATTGAAGGGCCTGACCAAATACCCCTTAGCTCTGCTCCCATTTTTCATATAGATGCATAGATATAGATATCTATCTAGAGAGAAGTTAAGCAGGATTTATCCTTCTTAGGCCTTCTATAATATAATACACTCTACTTAACGAGTAGTATACTAAACTAGACCATGAAGACATTTCCCTATGAGGCCAGCATCAAACAGAGCCGGTGTTACCATGGTTACCCTTACTGCCCACTTCAAGGATGTAAAATAGATGCAAAAACGTTACATTCTACGGAGTAGAGGTGAGCTTTGGTGATTTGAACATACTGAGTTGCTTCTGGTAGACACCGGTTATGATTCGTATGTTAAGAAACATTAACATGTAAACTACAAGTTAAGATGAGTATGTAAAACTGTCTGAAGCCAGTGACCAGGCTTCAGACAGCCTGGTCACTAGCAGGTAACCTGGTTGATTCTGACCGACCTGACTGGCCAGCTGCTTCCACCGGTTGAACTCGACAACCGGGTCTCGGGGGGTGATGGGGTTGGGGGGTGATGGGGTTGGGGGGTGATGATGTTTGGGTGATGTTTTGTGTTTGGGGTGACGGTGTGGTGGGGGGGGGGCTGATTTTGGCTACGGTGATGGTGTTGGGGGATGGATGATGCTGGGTTGATGGTGTTTCGGGTTGGGGTGATGGTGTGGTGGAGGGGGGGGGGGGGGCTGATGAGGCTAGGGTGATGGTGTTGGGGGTTGGATGATGCTGGGGTGATGGCGATGGGGGGTGGATGATACTGGTTTTGTGTTGGGGTGACAGTGTTTTGTGTCGGGGTGATGGTGTTTTGTGTTGGGGTGATGGTGTTTTGTGTTGGGGTGACAGTGTTTTGTGTTGGTGACGGTGTTTTGTGTCGGGGTGACGGTGTTTTGTGTTGGGGTGACGGTGTTTTGTGTTGGGGTGACGGTGTTTTGTGTTGGGGTGATGGTGTTTTGTGTTGGGGTGATGGTGTTTTGTGTCGGGGTGACGGTGTTTTGTGTCGGGGTGACGGTGTTTTGTGTCGGGGTGATGGTGTTTTGTGTTGGGGTGATGGTGTTTTGTGTTGGGGTGATGGTGTTTTGTGTTGGGGTGACGGTGTTTTGTGTTGGGGTGACGGTGTTTTGTGTCGGGGTGACGGTGTTTTGTGTCGGGGTGACGGTGTTTTGTGTCGGGGTGACGGTGTTTTGTGTCGGGGTGATGGTGTTTTGTGTCGGGGTGATGGTGTTTTGTGTTGGGGTGACGGTGTTTTGTTTCGGGGTGATGGTGTTTTGTGTCGGGGTGATGGTGTTTTGTGTCGGGGGTGATGGTGTTTTGTGTCGGGGTGATGGTGTTTTGTGTTGGGGTTGACGGTGTTCTGTGGTGTTGCTGAACAGACTTGTTGTCTTCTAGAGATGAGTCTGACGGACAGCCTGGGGGAGATCGCTGAGGAGATGTCAGCCGAGTAGATGACCTGCTGTCATCTCATCTGTAACATCTGGACCTGGACCCTCCAGACCCAACCCCTCTAGAGCCAGCCCCTCTACCCCCCCAGCCCCTCCTACCCCTCTACCCCTCCAGCCCCTCTACCCCCCCAGCCCCTCCTACCCTCCTACCCCTCCAGCCCCTCTACCCCCCCAGCCCCTCCACCCCTCCAGCCCCTCTACCCCCCCAGCCCCTCCACCCCTCCAGCCCCTCTACCCCCCCAGCCCCTCCACCCCTCCAGCCCCTCCACCCCTCCAGCCCCTCTACCCCCCCAGCCCCTCTACCCCTCCAGCCCCTCCACCCCTCCAGCCCCTCTCTTCTCCTGACCCTGGGACGCAGTATTTATTATTATTCCCTCGTTGCTAATGGCCCCCTGACGCCACGGCTGAAGACTTCCACGGAGCGGAGCGTGTGGAGAGGGTCTTCCTCTGGACCCCAGAGGTAGAAGCTCCAGCTGAAGGTCTGGACCGACCTGCCGGTGGAGCCAGGAGGCCAACGTCTCCTCTGGACCGCTCAGATTGGGGTCAATACAGCCTGAATGTACGACTGAGCCTCCAATAAAGTGTAAACTGTTGGCGTCTCTCATCCTTTAGCTTCACTGATTTCATTGTACCCCGACTCATGACAGCTCGACCTTGTGTCTTCAGTGGAGAACATTAAACCAAGCAGAACGTCTCTCTTCAGATGGTTTTATTCTTAACAGAAAGACGTACAAACGTTACACAAAATCCCAGAGCATTTTAAGGCAAAAGAAATACATTTGTTGATCAGTTTATTCCCCGTTTTAAGCACCGCCCCCAGAAGCAGACGAACCAATCACATCTCAGCTGAGACAGATCTTTGAGCGGAGAGCAAAATGTGCCTAGAAAACCCTCTCATCCCATTGGCTGCTTGTTGGTGACACGTTCTCTTAAAGCTACAGACTATCTTGATCTGGGTGGTGTAAAGGGTTACACCCTACATTACCAGGGTTCTCCATCTATCTGGCAAGGCCACATAAGGGATTCTGCTCGGCGTACAAACCGCCATTGAGCAAGGCACTAGCGAAAGTCCGATTGTGCAGCAAGTAAAAAGTAAAGTTTAGCTCCTAAAATAACCGCAACCATAGTACTACAGTAACCATAGTACTACAGCGTCCATAGTACTAGCACCACAGTAACCATGGTTCTTGGTAACAGATCTCCATAGTAACAGGCCGCAGCCTTCATAAAGTGTTCAGATAAAGCTTTGATTCCACTGAGTCTTTGGTACGTAGCTCTGAAAACCTAAATCTACGTTCTCCCGAAGAACCTCCTTGAGAACCCACTGATGTTCAACCGGGGTGAGTGATACAGGGCGGGGCTAGTGCTGCAGGGAGGGGGCGTGGTCAGGGATACAGGGCGGGGTTAGTGATGCAGCAAGGGGGCGGGGCAGGGCAGCAAGGGGGTGTGGCTGTAAACGTGTGGGCGGTGGCCTCAGCGAGGAGTACAATGAGGAGGAGGGGGGGAGGGAAAGAGAGACGGGCTGCAGGGAGACAGGTCTATGTGAAGGTGAGCCCGGCCTCGTTGTAGACCTTGAAGACCTTCTCGATGGCGTTGACGTACGCCGCCGTCCGGAGGTCCAGACCCAGGTCATAGCGGTTAGCCGTACGCATGATTTGCTGAGAGACAGACACACACAGAGAGGGACAGACAGACAGACGTTAGATGCAGTAGTGTAACATCCGTCCTTACTCATCACTAGAGTGGGTGTGTGTCTATGCTCCAGGGGGGGTGTCTATGCTCCTTGGTGTTTCTATGCTCCAGGGGGTGTGTCTATGCTCCAGGGGGTGTGTCTATGCAGTGGGGGGGTGTCTATGCTCCAGGGTGTGTGTCTATGCTCCAGGGTGTGTGTCTATGCTCCAGGGGGTGTGTCTATGCTCCAGGGGGTGTGTCTATGCTCCAGGGGGTGTGTCTATGCAGTGGGAGCGTGGTCTCACCCTGGCGGACCGCTCCATGGTGTAGGCGAGTCCTGAATGGACGATGTCCTTCTCAGACGCTCCCTGAGCACAAGACCATCAACAGAATTAAAACACATCACACACACACTGTAACACAATGAAACACATAGTACACACTGGAGAGCATCAACACAATTAATCGCATCATACACGTTACATCACATATATACACACTGTAGAGGGTGTCGGTCTGTCTGTGTGGTGTGTCGGTATGTGTGTGTGTGTGTGTTTGCGTACCGAGATGCGGTTCTGGAACTCTGCGGTGGGCACCACTGGGATCGCTCCGCCGTGTTTCCCAAACTTCCTCTCAAGACTCTCCTGGACCGACACTGGGGCACAACGACACCACAACGTCACCACAATGACAACACAACATCACAACTTTCACAACGACAACTACATCCCCACAACACAAGGTCAACACATCACAACAACACCACAATATCAACACCAGCATCAGTGACAGGAGGAGGAGGAGGAGGAGGTTGTAGTTAAAGGAGGAGGTAGTTAGAGGAGGAAGAGGAGGTGGTAGTTAGAGGTGGTGGTGGTAGTTAAAGGAGGAGGTAGTTAGAGGAGGAGGAGGTCGTACTGAGGAGGTGGTAGTTAGAGGTGGTGGTAGTTAGAGGAGGAGGTGGTAGTTAGAGGTGGTCGTAGTTAGAGGAGGAGGAGGAGGTGGTAGTTAGAGGTGGTGGTAGTTAGAGGAGGAGGAGTTTGAGGAGGTCTTACTGAGGAGGTGGTAGTTAGAGGTGGTGGTAGTTAGAGGAGGAGGTGGTAGTTAGAGGTGGTGGTAGTTAGAGGAGGAGGAGGTTGTACTGAGGAGGTGGTAGTTAGAGGTGGTGGTAGTTAGAGGAGGAGTTTGGGGAGGTCTTACTGAGGAGGTGGTAGTTGGAGTCCGTCTCGTATTTGAAGGTGAGGCGACCGTAGCTGACGTGGTTCAGGTTCTTCAGCCACTCGAAGTACGACACCGTGACTCCTCCTGCATTCAGGTACATGTCCTACACAGACACATACACACACACGTAGGGAGTGAATGAGTCAGAGTGAGTGAGAGAATAAGGCCCAATCCCATTTCTACCCCTTACCCTTACCCCTCCCCCTTGTTTTGAAGGGGTAAGGGGAAGGGGTAAGGGGTATAAATGGGACGGGGCCTTGGGCCCCATCCCCTTACCCCTTCAAAACAAGGGGGAGTGGTAAGGGGAAGGGGTAAGGGGTAGAAATTAGGGATGTCCCGATCCGATATTTGGATCGGATCGGCCGCCGATATTAGCAAAAAAATGCATATCAATATCGGATCGGCCTGCACGGGAAAAATCCCGATCCGGACTCCCGATCCAGTTTGTTTTCAAAACTCCGGTCCGTGTTTTCGAGCGCACCAATGTAGGTAATCCATTCCAGTGTTTTTCAGCTTTTCCCCCCAAATCCGGTCCGCGTTGTTCAGCACACCTAGCGCACACTGTGTGTGTGGTAATTTGACTATTTTCTACTCAGGTTTTGTGTGTGTTGCTTTTATATATAATGTTATATTGTTTACAATATTGTTTACACTCTTGTTGTTCAAGAACAGAGCACTGATGCCAATTCAGTGTGTGTGTGGTAATTTGACTATTTATTATTTTGTCTATTTTGTGTTTATTTAACCCTGAATAAACAGGTCAGCTTCTCATTACCAACTATTGTGGATTATTCAAACTAACCTAATCCTTGTTGGGCGTCCAGGTGAAAACCTGATGAGTGTTGGCCTTTAAACCGAACAAGTGGAATTCCGAATTCCGTTGGCTAGTTGTTCTTAAGAGTAAAACCCTTTTCAACATGAGTAGTACAACAAAATAAGTAAATATCTTTAATCTTTAATACATGCTTGGATCGGCCGGTATCGGTATCGGCCGATGCTAAAAGCTACAATATCGGTATCGGATCGGAAGTGCAAAAAGCTGGATCGGGACATCCCTAGTAGAAATGGGAATGGGCCTTAGTGAGTGAGAGTGAGAGTGTGAATAAGTGAGTGAATAAGTGAGAGAGAGTGAGAAAAAGTGAGTGAATAAGTGAGTGAGAGTGTGAATAAGTGAGTGCTTACAGGGATGACCATGATGTTTCTCTCCAGGAAGATCTTGTCAGCTGCTGGAGTCGTTGGACCGTTGGCCCCCTCTGCTATGATCTACACATAGATCTAGATATATAGATATGATCTACACACAGAGCTAGATATATAGATATGATCTACACACAGAGCTAGATATATCGATATGATCTACACATAGAGCTAGATATATAGATATGATCTACACACAGAGCTAGATATATAGATATGATCTACACACAGAGCTAGATATATAGATATGATCTACACACAGTCTTAGAAACCGCAAGTTTATTCAGCTTCACCTCACCTCCACAAGGGACACCAAGTGGTGATTCAGGGTAATCGATAGCTCCTCCCACTTTAAATAGAGGCCTAGTTAGGCCTTTCCCCCTTTGTTCTCACCACATCCTCACCACAACTGAGTGTGTGAAGGTGTTTGCCGTGTGTCTTTTGAATTCACTTCACTAACCATGGCATTCATCATGGCAATCATCATGACAAAACAACTTTGCTTGCAAAATAAAGTCAAGTAAATGAATCCTTGTTTCCTGGTGGTTCGTGGCTCCAGTATAACCTACTCTTCGCTACACACAGAGCTAGATATAGATATGATCTAAACACAGAGCTAGATATATAGATATGATCTACACACAGAGCTAGATATATAGATATGATCTACACACATAGAGCTAGATATATAGATATCGGCACTGACCTTGGCTTTGATCTTGTGGGCGTTCCTCTGGGTGAGCTGCTTCTCGCTGGCAGCGGGGATCAGGATGTCGCAGTCCGCCTCCAGGATGCTGCCCTCGTAGGGGGTGGAGTTAGGGAAGCCTACCACCGTGCCGTTGGCCTGGAAACCACCCACAACAGGAAGCAGCTCAGACGAGCACCACGCTAGCGTTCAAACGCTAAGAAGCTAACGTTGAGCTATTGATGAGAAACGTCTTCAAAGTGCCGCAGCGATCACAACTAGTGATGCAGGACCTCTTTAGCTAAATATAACGTTTGTGGTGTTACGTCAGACTGTAGCCGTTAGCCGGTAGCCTGTAGCTTGTGGCCTGTAGCCCAGCCGGTGTGTGGTGTAATGACCGTTCCACTGGGCTGCAGAAGTGTGTATTAAAGTGGAGCTCACCAGTTTGAGGTCCTAGTAAACCACAGCTTGCCAGTTTGTAGTCCTAATAAACCAGTTCGTAGTGGTATTAAACAGGTCTCACCAGTTTGTAGTCCTCCAGCTCCTTGGGGTCGATGCCGTTGGGGTTCCAGATGCTTCCGTCCATCTCCCCGATGCCCACACACTTGGCCCCGAAACGGTGCAGATAGCGCATGGAGTGAAGGCCCACATTACCGAAGCCCTGCACACACACACACACACACACACACACACACACACACACACACACACACACACACACACACACACACACACACACACACACACACACACACACACACACACACACACACACACACACACACAGTAAGTCACTTTGGATAAAAGCATCTGCTAAACGCCCTGAATGTGAATGTATGCTGACCGGCCACGCAGAGGCCACTGGCTCAGGGAGGAGGAGGAGGAGGGGTACCTGGATGACGAAGGTCTTGTCCTGGAACCCGGGGGCCAGGCCCAGCTGGCTCATGTAGGCCGTCTCGTTGATGAAGTTCTCGATGCCGTGGAAGACACCGCGGCCCGTGGCCGAGATGCGGCCGTGGATCCCACCCTGGCTGATGGGCTTCCCCGTCACACAGGCGTGGGCGTTGATGTCCTGCAGAGAACCAGAGCTTAGGCCTGTAGTACACCTCCCATGGCTTAGGTCTACTGGGGAGCCCCCAGAGCAGGCTTCAGGTCTACTGTGGAGCCCCCAGACTGGTCTCAGGTCTACTGGGGAGCCCCCAGACTGGTCTCAGGTCTACTGGGGAGCCCCCAGACTGGTCTCAGGTCTACTGGGGAGCCCCCAGACTGGTCTCAGGTCTACTGTGGACCTCCCAGACTGGTCTCAGGTATACTGTGGATCCCCCAGACTGGTCTCAGGTCTACTGTGGATCCCCCAGACTGGTCTCAGGTGTACTGTGGACCCTCCAGTCTCAGGTGCACTCTGGACCCCCCGGTCCGAGGCCTACGGTGGACTCACGTTGTAGCCCATGGTGGTGGCGTAGGTGTCTGCGATCCAGGACATCTCCCGCTCCCCGGTGCTCATGTCCGGTGCCGGGACGTCGATGCCGGGCCCTGAGGACCAGAAAACACTGAGCACTTGGTACTGGGGGGACTGGTGTAGTACTGGTGGTACTGGGGGGGGGGTCTGGGATGGTACTGGTGGGGTATTGAGGTGGAACTGGTGTACTGCAGTGGTACTGGTGTAGTACTCGTGGTACTGGGGGGGATACTGTGGGGGTACTGGAGTACTAGGGTGGTACTGGTGTCGTACTGGTGGTCCTGGTGTAGTACTGGTGTAGTACTGGTGGTCCTGGTGTAGTACTGGTGCAGTACTGGTGGTACTGGGGTGGTACTGGTTGTACTGGGGTAGTACTGGACAGGGAATGGGGTGGTACTGGTGTAGTACTGGTGGTACTGGGGGGGATACTGGGGGGGGGGGGGGGGGGGGGGGGGTACTGGGGGTCATTGGTGAGGTACGGTAATAAAATGCTACTACTATGCTAGTACCACAAGACTATGGTAGCACCGTTATACTACGCTGGTACTACACTAGCACCACACTAGCATTGTGCTAGCACCAGGTAACTCACCGATGAATCCCTTCTTGGCCAGCTCCACTGTGAACCTCCTGGTGATCTTCTCCAGCTCGTTGTCCTGGAAACAGAAACATGATGAGGAGCAGGACGGAGCAGGACGGAGTCTGCTGCTCAGACGCCGTCCGGCACTGGAATCCAGGGCTAAACACCTAGCTCTCCTTAGCTACTAGCCCGGTGCTAAACACCTAGCTTCTCCTGAGCTACGAGCCTGGTGCTAATCACCTAGCTTCTCCTGCCGCTACGAGCCCAGTGCTAAACACCTTGCTTCTCCAGAGCAGTGAGCTGTACACCAGCAGCCCTGGTGTACAGCTGTACACCAGCAGCCCTGGTGTACAGCTGTACAGGGGGGGGGGGGGGGGGTTAGAGATCCAACAGGACATCACACATACTCACTGAATAATTCTTGGGGTTGATCTTCACGCCAGCTTTGGCTCCACCAAACGGTACGTCTGAAATACATTTGTTTATAATGCATGACATTCCAGTACTATTCTGCAGCATATGTATACGTGTGTGTATGTGTGTGTGTGCAGGCATGCATGTATGTAAGTATGTGTGGGTATGCATGTATGTTTGTATGTGTATATGTGTGTGTGCGTGTGCGTGTGTGTACTCACCAACGACGGCACATTTGTAGGTCATCAGAGAGGCCAGAGCCTTCACCTCATCCACAGAAACATCCATACTGTAACGAATACCTGGAACACACACACACACACACACAATATATATATATTATAAACCTGCGCTTTCCCATCTGATACTCTGACACAACACCTGGTAACACGGAGGTCCTGGAGGTCCTGCTCTAAACTAGTCTGATCTGGTTGATACTGTCTGGTGAGGTGGTCTACTCTCCTGGTAACATCACCTGGAGGTCCTGCTCTAAACTATTCTGATCTGGTTGACAGTGTTTTGGTGAGGTGGTCTACTCTCCTGGTAACATCACCTGGAGGTCCTGCTCCAAACTAGTCTGATCTGGTTGATAGTGTTTTGGTTAGGTGGTCTCCTGCTGGACTCTAGCTGGTCCCCCGTACTCCTCAGAGCAGCTGTGAGGCCTGGAGACGTTTAGGACATTCCTGGCTAACCCGAACCAGAGCAGACCGCCGCTTAGCATCAGAGCTTCACGCCATGCCAACCGGGACCACTTCCTGGATACCGTTTGCAAATGAATCAATGTTTGCATGTCCGCCTAGCACCCAGAGCTGGCTCCTCCTGGCCTCCTGCCCGCCGCGGAAAAACCCCCACACACGTCTGGGCAGGACTACGGGACTGGGCGGCTTACTGTACTTTAGCACTTTATCAATAAAGTTTGATAAACGCACGTCTTTGTGGCATCACTGACTCACTGTACAGTGTCTCCCTCCTCTGGGTGTAGTAGGCGCTCCCTTAAGGTCCGCCTCCTTAAGGGGACACGCCCTGGCTTTGTTGTTCATTGTAGAAGTCCTCCATCTTAACGCATGATCACACAACAGAGGCTCAGACAAACAGCCACTTCCTCCCTAGGGGACGGCTGCAGGGCTGGGTTAGAGCTGGTTAGAGCTGGGCTAGGGCTGGTTAGTGCTAGTTAGAGCTGGTTAGAGCTGGGTTAGAGCTGGTTAGAGCTGGGTTAGAGCAGGTTAGGGCAGGGTTAGAGTTGTTTGAGCTGGCATGGGGCCATAGGGCTGGGTTTCCTACAGGAATGTGTTTGTGGTGGAGCCTGACTCATCCGCCCAAACAGAGAGCCTTTCCTCCACAGAGTCCTGGTCTGAACCTCCGATCCCGCATGCCTTCATGGAGCGAGGCTGGTCTGGGGGCTTGACCGGCTAGACTGGCTGCCGCACCTTAACTACCCTCTCTATCCTCAACACACTGAGCACACTGAACCACACCCTCCACCTCCTCCGGGGGCCCCAGGCCAGCAGGCCCCAGGCCAGCAGGCGGCGGTGCTGCGGTGAAGGACTGGACACCAACCACTCCCCAGAGAGCTCATCATGCTGAGAGAGAGTCTTTAATGTCCTGTTCTTCTGTGTAACTCAACCATCCCATATTTAACGGACCTTACAGTGCACCATGTATGGTGTAGCGTAACCTAGCGGTGGGGTGGCAGATTGAAACCAACCTCACCCCCTTCCCTCTAGCTCCTCAACCACCGAGGAGAAGCTACAGTGGCCTGTGAGGGGGCAGCCAGGGATTAGGTATAGGTTAGATATAACCTATAACCAAGATCAGATTTAAGAGGTTAGATATTGTGCATCTTCCGCAATGAGTGACAGAATACCTTCTTTTTTTTTTAAACACGCACAACCAGTGCTTATTGACAGAGGGAATAAACCATGAACCTACTGGACAGACCTTTAAGGACTTCAACCATGTCCTGTGTCAGCTGTATCTGTACATTCATCGCTTTGTTCTGATGCCGTCTCCATGCCAATAAAGCATGTCCCATCGGGACCAGTTCAAAACAACACCGAACTAGACACTAGACCAGACAGACTAGACAATGAACTAGTGTCCCATTCATTCACAGTGACTGGATTCAGATTAAACTGGATTCACATTAACTAGATTCACACTAAACTAAACTCACCCTAAACTAAATCCAGCCTCCACTAAATTCACACTGATGTCCACGAGGTGAAACATCAATACATCATTCCACCCAGAGCCAGCCCCTATCTACCCGAGTTTAGGTTCACTGCAGCTGCATCCGGGTCTGACTAGATAGGGAGGACTTTTACACCAGTAAAACAAAGTTATAATATAGTATAATACACCAAGAGCTCTACTTGCACATCTGACCCCGACCCCCCCCGAGTCTGGCGATGTCACTTGCAGCGGGGTCAGGGGTCATGTTTACCATTAGCCCGGCTGAGGCTAGAGACGGCTAAGGGTAGCGGCCACAGCACGCTGCTCTCTGCGGCTCACGGCGACTCATTTTGCGGGGGTCTCACCTCCTTTGCAGGGAGTCCGGTGCTGGCTGTGCTGAGCCCGGTAGCCCTCCACCACCTCCCACTCGCCGTTGTCTCTCTTGATGGGGAAGCAGACGCTCAGGACGTGGTTACAGGGCTTGATGATCCGGAGGATCCCCCGCACACGGTGCCTCTTCTGCTCGGGGGTCTCCCGGTTCCGGAGATCCTCCACCAGCTGGTCCTCCACGATAGCCGCGCCGCGGTCGAAGAAGCCCTCCACCATGCGGAAAAAGTTGGGGTCGTCGGGGTTGTCGTCCACGGCCTGGCTGTAGCGGCGGACCCGCAGCAGAGAGGAGGAAGCCGGCAGCGCCGAGCCGCCGCCGCCCGCCGCCAGGGCGCAGGCCCCGCGGGAGAGCCGCTCGCCGAGGTACCGGTACATGGTTAGGGATAGTTAGGGCTAGTTAGGCTGATCGTGACTCCAGTGGTCTTGTGACAACGCAGCTCCGCTCCGTCCCACTCTGATGTGACAGCGGTAGCGTGCACGCGCGTCTCTTCCTTGTTTTAAAAACAGACTCGCGGACACGCGGCGGGGCGCCCAGTCGGATGCGTTCCCGAACAAAAGTTCTCGGTTTGGTTTTATTCTGGTTAGGACAACAAACCGGCGGGTTAAATCAGTGACGGTGGGTTTAAGTCAACTTATTTTTACTCTTCGTTTCATGGAAATATATCTTCTTTTGCGCGTTCACTTGCTGACATCTCCTTTTCCTCTCACGTGACTATTGGCATCGCGTGCCATCGGGGAGGAGACAGTGGGGAGACAGCGGGGGAGGGGGGAGACACGCACACACACACACACACACACACACACACACACACACACACACACACACACACACACACACACACACACACACACACACACACACACACACACACACACACACAGGCACACACATACACCCTCAAAGCGGATGTAAAGAGATCATTCATAATAATCCACTTAAACAAAGTTGACTACACCGACCCTGAAGGGTGTAGACTAACGAACCTCTCTCTCTCCAAATCTCCCCCCCCCCCTCTCTCTCTCTCTCTCTCTCTCTCTCTCTCTCTCTCTCTCTCTCTCTCTCTCTCTCTCTCTCTCTCTCTCTCTCTCTCTCTCTCTCTCTATTCCCCACCCCCCCCCTCTCTCTCTCTCTCTCTCTCTCTCTCTCTGTCTCTCTCTCCTCTATCCCCCCCTCTCCCTCTCCTCTATCCCCCCCCCCTCTCTCTCTCTCCCCCCCCCCCCCCCCCCCCCCCCCTCTCTCTCTCCCCACAGGTTGTGTGTTTGTTGGGTTCAGCCGTGTTGAGTTTGTGTTGGCCATAGTTAGTGATGGTCCTTAATGGTTCCAGTGGTGTGAGTTGGTTAGTGTTTAAGAGAGAGAGGGGGGAGAGGGGGAGGCAGGAACGCCCCTAGGAGCTCTCCTCTGATTGGCTGTTCGGGAGGTCTTCAGGAATGCGAGACGTTGAGACCCCTGCTTTATAGCTCCCAGCTGTTATTGGCTCTCAGCCAATAACATCACTGCTCAGCGAGGCCCCGTAGGAAGACACTGCACACTCCCTAAACTTAACCTTAACCAGTATCTAACCTTAACCTTAACTAGTCCTACACCCAATAACCTTGACCAATATCTAGCCGGAACCCTAATCTAGTGTTTAATAACCCTAACCAATATCTAAGTCAATAACCCTAACCAATATCTAACCAAGTAACCCTAACCAATATCTAACCCATTAACCCTAACCAATATCTAAACCAATAACCCTAACCAATATCTAACTCAATAACCCTAACCAATATTTAACCCAGTAACCTAACCCTAAACCTCAACATAACCAGCCTTAATCTGAGAATATTCCTAACCCTAATCCCACATGTCCCCCCCTGTCCTCTGCTCTCCTGGTGGTGGGGAGGAGAAGGACGGCCTCACACCTTCTACTGTCAGCAGGACCAGCCCCAGCCTGGGTAGACCCCCCCCCCTGGTTAGACCCCCCCCCCCCCCCCCCCGGTGAGGAGGGGGTGATGGGACTGGTGATGAGGTCTCCATAAATATCGAAACTGAAACTTTGAACCGGGATTTGAAGTTCCTTTGTTGACAGTCATTTATTTACTGACATCTTTCCCTCGCAGATCTCATCACCACGACAACGCTAGTTTTGTGTTTGTTTCCAGACCATGTGATCCAATTCAACGCTGACCTTCCCCCCTCCTCCTCCTCCCCTCCCCTCCCCTCCTCATCCTCCCCCCCCCCCCCCCCCCTCCACCCCCACGCTGTAGACCTCCAGACCCGGGGCCGCCCCATGGCCGACAGGAAGCAGAAGATCCACGTGTTCCTGGGGGCCCCTCCCGCCCCCGAGGGGGAGTGTGGAGCTGGGCTGGACCAGCCGGCCCCACCCCCACCCCCCGCCCCGCCCCCCGCCTCCTGGATCCGCATGGAGCTGAGCTGGCAGGACGGGAGGCTGAGGCCCCCCCCAGGTGAGACCCAAAAGGCCCCCCCCAGGTGAGACCCAAGAGGCCCCCCCCAGGTGAGACCCAAGAGGCTGTGGATCACCTGCTCCCGTGGTCCTGTGCCTCACAGCCCGGAGGCCCTGGGTCGAGGCCCTGGGTCGAGGCCCTGGGTCGAGGCCCTGGGTCGAGGCCCTATGCCTCACAGCCCGGAGGCCCTGGGTCGAGGCCCTGTGCCTCACAGCCAGAGGGCCCTGGGTCGAGGCCCTGTGCCTCACAGCCCGGAGGCCCTGGGTCGAGGCCCTGGGTCGAGGCCCTGGGTCGAGTCCCTGTGCCTCACAGCCCGGAGGCCCTGGGTCGAGGCCCCGCTAGCTGCTTCTATATATTGAGTAGATTGTTTTTTTTGCGTTCCAGGTGAAGGGCCGCTGCATCAGGAGGACCGTGGCGTCCCTCATCGGCGTGTTAGCCAAAGGTTCCGCCCCGCAGCAGGCCCCTCTCAGGGCCCGCCCCCCTCTCAGAGCCCGCCCCCCTCTCAGAGCCCGCCCCCCTCTCAGAGCCCGCCCCCCTCTCAGAGCCCGCCCCCCTCTCAGGGCCCGCCCCCCTCTCAGAGCCCGCCCCCCTCTCAGAGACCGACCCCCTCTCAGAGACCGACCCCCTCTCAGGGCCTCCCCCCCGGCCAGGCCGACCAGCCGAGCACCGACAGCACTGACCTCTGTAGGGGTTCTGGACGCCATGACGACCAGCAGGACCTCTGCCAGGCGTCGCTGCACGACTATCTGGACGGCTGTTTCCCTAGAGCCAGTAGCTCCGCCCCCAGCACCATGCCCCGCCCCCTGGCCGAGTCACTCCACACTCAGTACCTCAGCGCCTGGACTCTCAGCCAGGCGTTGGTGCTGCGGGCGCGGCCCCGTAGCCAATCAGCATCCAGCGCTGAGAGAAGTCCCCCCTCTCAACCCCCAGCCAGCGCCCCCTCCACCCCCCAGTCCTCCAGTACTCCTGAACTATTCAGCCCCGCCCCCTCCATGACCACGCCCCCCTCCATGGCCACGCCCCCCCAGCCGGGCTCCTTGGATCTCTTCAGCTGGTCGGTGGAGGAGGGGGGGGTCGTGCTGGAGGCTGACCCAGATGGGGTGCTCTGTTCCCAGGGGGGGGTACCCGGGGTCGGTCCCGAACCCGACCCACCTGAACCGGGCCCCACGGACCCCCCCACCCCACCCCACAAGAGGCTACGCAGGATGATCCCAGAGTGCACTGGGGCGACGACCTCCGCGGCCCCGGCCCCAACAGAGAGGGCCGGGACCCGGTCGCTCCAGGGACCCACCACCCTCCTGGCTCAGTGCCTGGAGCCAGGCCAGTACGGAGCAGGCCGGACAGGAGCAGGCGGGACAGGAGCAGGCCGGAGGTTCTCGGTCCTGGTGACTGCGGTCCACCCCTGTCACCTGAAGGAGATCACGGTGGGTCCTTGGTCCAGGAAGTCCAGGTGGGGGCCCAGCTGGTGGTCCAGGTGGTGTTCGAGGTGGTGGTGCAGGTGGTCCCAGGTTCATCTGAGGACCTGAGCCAGTATAATTCTATGACTAGTCGTGTCTAGTGTGCTGAAATAACACACAAACTTCCTGATGTCCTACAAAACTTCCCTCACTAAGTCCTCTTCAACAAGCTAACGCTAGTTAGCATGCACAAGCTAGCGAGTATGCTAAAGCTAGATAGCAGGTTAACATGGGTGTGTCTTTGGCCCCAGATGCGGTCAGGTGTGTGGGCGGGCAGCAGCGTTCCGCTGGCCACCATCGTTGTGACCGACCAATCAGGAGTGGAGGTGAAGGTGTTGCTATGGAGACGAGCCGCGTTTTGGGCTCTGACCGTTTTCCCTGGGGACATCCTGTTGATCACAGGTACGCCTGGCGCTAGTAGCATAGAACTAGTAGCATACTGCTAGTAGAATACTGGTTGTACTAGCAGTAGCGTAGAGCTAGGCAGTCTGGAGCTAGTAGAATACTGGTAGTAGCATATATCTAGGTAGCCTGGAGCTAGTAGCATACTGGTAGTAGTATACTGGTAGTAGTATAGAGCTAGGTAGCCTGGAGCTAGTAGCATACTTCTAGTAGAATACTGCTAATAGCATAGAGCTAGGTAGCCTGGAGCTAGTAGCATACTGCTAGTAGCGTAGAGCTAGGCAGTCTGGAGCTAGTAGAATACTGGTAGTAGCATAGAGCTAGGTAGCCTGGAGCTAGTAGCATACTGCTAGTAGAATACAGGTAGTAGCATAGAGATAGGTAGCCTGCAGCTACTAGCGTAGAGCTAGGCAGTCTGGAGCTAGTAGAATACTGGTAGTAGCATATATCTAGGTAGCCTGGAGCTAGTAGCATACTGGTAGTAGTATACTGGTAGTAGTATAGAGCTAGGTAGCCTGGAGCTAGTAACATACTTCTAGTAGAATACTACTAATAGCATAGAGCTAGGTAGCCTGGAGCTAGTAACTGCTAGTAGCCTCGGGCTGCTAGGTAAGCTGCTAGGCTAATAGTGTTGTTTCTATGCTTCAGGCCTGGAGGTGAACCACGATACGTGGCGTGGAGAGACGCTGCTCCGGTCCAGCTTCAGCAGCAAGCTACTGAACCTCGGCCCCCTCACCCCCTCCAGCTCACCAACAGGTGGGGCCAGACGGACCAGCAGCACCCGGGGCGCTACATAGCACCGGGGCGCTACCTAGCACCGGAGCGCTACCTAGCACCGGAGCCCTACCTAGCACCGGGGCCCTGCCTAGCACCGGGGCCCTGCCTAGCACCGTGGCCCTACTTAGCCCCGGGGCGCTACCTAGCACCGTGGCCCTGCCTAGCACCGGGGCGCTGCCTAGCACCGGGGTGCTACTTAGCACTGGGGGTGCTACTATGTTGGTTCCCTGAGTGTGTTTAGTGTTTACTGTGTGTAAGCGTGTGTTCATTATGTCGACGGTGTGTGTGCCCCAGCCCCTCAGTGTGTGAGCAGGGAGGCGGTCCGGTCTCTGTGTGTGTTTGTTGCGGCGCGGCGCCCTCTGCTGGCCACCCTGTGCCGGCGCCCCACCCAGACCCTGGACAGACTGCCCTACATCCGCCTGGCCGCCCTACGGACACACACCCTGGGCCACGCCCTGCTGAGGGTCAAACACACACACACCTGCACAGGTACACAAACACGCCGGCACACACACACACACACCTGCACAGGTACACACACACACCTGCACAGGTACACGCACAGACCTGCACAGGTACACGCATGCACCAGCACACACACACACACACACACACACACACACACACACACACACACACACACACACACACACACACACACACACACACACACACACACACACACACACACACACACACACACTCCTTCACATCAACAGGGCCAGTGAGGGGGATATGATGGGGTCTCAATTTGCTGCAGAGTGGCGTGGGGAGGCTGGGGGCGGGGCCCGGCGCGGAGGGGTCCAGAAGGCGGTGCTTAGCGTGGAGCAGGGCGACGGGCGGCGGGGCTGGCTGGTCCTCTGGGGGTCCACCCTCACATGGCTCCCCCGCATCACCCGGAATACAGGTACAGCCCGGGTCAGGGGTCCACCCGGGGTCAAACAGGGGGTCCACCAGGGGTCACCCTTATGATGGAAGAACAGAGGCCTGATGACGTGGAAACAACACAACTTGATCTAAATGCCCATAGATCAATCCTATATTTGAACGTTCCCAAATGATGCATACTGTCTACTGCTACACCCGTCCTCCACCTGATGTCCCCCGCTCCACCTCTGGCTCTCAGACGCCGTGTGGGACTTCCGGTATCTTCTGGTGCGGGACGGCGTGTCCTCTGACCTCCCAGAGCTCCACTCCACCCCCTGGGGGGCGGTCCAGCCGGTGTTCCCCCAGGACAGCCGCGCCCGGGAGTTCTGCAGCACCCCCGGCCCTCCTGGCCCCCCGGAGCTGGACCTCGGCACGCTGCTGTCCCAGAGACACTCTGGTGGGTGGTGGCTGGTCCCTATGGCCTCAGGGCGGTGGAGGTTGTGTGTGGGGGCCTTGTCGAGGCCGTGTGGAGGCCGTGTGGAGGCTGTGTGGAGGCCGTGTGGAGGCCGTCTGCCCACACGAGGAACTTAACCTTCTCTCTCGCACCCTCTCTCAGGTGACGTGGATCTCCGGGTAAACATCACGTCCTTCCAGTTCCAGGCTAGCCTTTCCCAGAATGCACCTGTTGAACGGCTGGACAGCGAGGCGTCGCTGGAGCGCATCGTGGAGACGCTCGGAGGAGACGTGACCTACGCTGGCTGCGGCCGCTGTGCCTTTGAGCTGGGCACCGACGCCAACGGCATCTACCTGCCCTGCTACCCCTGTCTGCCTCACACCGGCGTCAGGCGCTACTACAGGTAGAGAGAGGCTACTACAGGTAGAGAGAGGCTACTACAGGTAGAGAGAGGCTACTACAGACAGAAAGAGGCTACTACAGGTAGAGAGAGGCTACTACAGACAGAGAGAGGCTCCTATAGGTAGAGAGAGGCTACTATAGGTAGAGAGAGAGGCTACTATAGGTAGAGAGAGAGAGAGGCTACTACAGGTAGAGAGAGAGGCTACTACAGGTAGAGAGGCTACTGAAGGTAGAGAGAGGAAGCCAGCTAATATGTATGTGCGTGTGTGTGTATACGTGTATGTGTATGCATGCGCGTGTGTGTGTGTATGTTTGTGCGTGTATGTGCATGTGTGTGTGCGTCCAGGCCCGGTCTCCTGGTGGTCAGCGAGGGCTCCAGCACGGTGGGGGTTCAGGTTCCTCCGGTCCTCCTGGAGAAGATCCTGGAGACACCAGCAGACAGACTCTACAAGACCGTCGGTACGACCTGTCTGCCTGATCCGCCTATATGATCACCTCTCTGTCTGTCTGTCTGATCACCTGTCTGTTTCAGTTTGAGACAGACCTCCCCCACTCTGTCACACATTTACATCTTAATGAATAAGAATCAGATCCTCACTCACTCACTCACTCACTCACTCACTCACTCACTCACTCACTCACTCACTCACCCTCTCTCTCACACAGACCCGGGGTCAGAGGTGAGACATGTCCGTCTGGTGGCAGAGAGGATTCAGTCTCTTGTCACGCTGCCGCTGAAGAGCTTCCTGTTGACGGTCCGCAGTCACTTTCTGTGCGACGAGAACAGTGTTCCCCTGGTGCAGGACTTCCTGTTGCTGGACCTCCAGTTCCCAGGAGAACTAGTCCTGCGGTCCTAACCAGTCTAGACCGGTCTGGTCCATACAGAGACTGGTTGGGGGTTCAAAGTTATTTTAGACCATTTCAATTTGAATGTACTGTTTGTTTCCTCAAATATATTTTTGAATAAAAGAGAATAATAATTAATACAATATCTGTTTGTCGGTCTGCATTCCTGAACTGTGTTACTTGAAGATATGTTGGACAGCTTGTGTGTTGAAAATATAACAAACATTATAGACTCAGAGTGCAACAGTGTGGTTCCGGGAGTAACGTTATTACAATGTCGATGACAACTATACACTATATGAAACACTATACAAACACAAATGCACACACAGAATATATGACACAACTATAATCAACGATATAAAAAATATAATAATGACACAGGTTAAGTGAGGCAAGAAACACTCTTATCTTAACTATTGGGTTGTATGCGAAAAGGGCCGCAATGGTTTATGGGATGAGAGTTGTTCCTTCACTAATGTACAGTCTTGTTGTACCTATGCCTTTTCTTCCGTTTTCCAAATGTTTTTTTGCCCTGAATCAAACGTTTTATGGTCATGACTACCTTGATGAACGTTTGGCTTGGTTCCAGGCTTAAAACTCTTTATATGACGATTTTACGAATGGCCAATGAAGAAAATGAATGGGAAATTTACTTCCGGAACCAGAGCCGTTCAAAAAGGGACTGGCCCCTGTTGTGCTCGTGTTCATACGCATGGCGCGTGTCATCGCAGTCACCGCCACCCTCTGCGCGGCGCACGGGCGCGGCGCATTGGCGCAGCGCAGGGACGCGGCGCTCCCCTCATCCAATCAGCGGCCAGTTTTGCGGCCGCGCGTATGCATGAAGCAGCGGAATTCCCCCTCCGCGCGGGGGTTTTCCAGTTGTTATTTCGCTCTGTAACCAATCACAACACGACGTCAAAACACGACCACTTACACGAAATTCCCGAGCGGTCCTTTCCTCATTCAAAAGTAAAAGCAGAACAAATTAGGAATTTATTAAAAATAGACCAAACACCAATCGGGTGTGATATGCCTTATGATCCTGAACTCACTATGATCATGACCTGCTAGTGTTTAAGCCCTGACTACCACTGTGATACATTTATTGTATCACAGCGGGTCGTGTTGCATTCAAACATTCGGTGGGTTGGCTTTTACGTTGAAGAGAAGGACCGGAAGTGTGTTTATATCCTCGCAGACTTCATGACAACTCTTCGTGAAAATCCGCCGATCAACGGAATCATTACCCGATAAACCGAATCAGGGGAGAACCGCGGGTAAGAACACTACTTTAATCAAACATTATAACTGATTATGAACTTACAAATATCAACTGAGCAGCTGATCTGCAGCGGAATGAATGTGGATGAGTGAATAATGTCTTCATAACCTTATCAACAGAGAGTGAACAATGTGTTAATAACCTCATCAACATAGTTTGTATTCATATCGGAAGTCTAGAGACAGTACTTATTGTCTACATGTGTATCAGTCTGTATTCATATCTGATGAATAGCATGTTACTCTTTTGCAAATAAGATACAAGAAATAAGCAGACTTCTATGCATCCATAACCTAAAGAAGTACTGTAGATGTATCACCTCTGAGCACAACTTCACCCATTAACGCTCTGAGAAAAACTTAGAAATTGTAAAAACGATGAAGACAGATTAATGCCTTGTTCGTTCTTGTGGAGGATTTTTTAATATACTAAAATGATCTAATATTTATGACAGGTGAATTGCATCCACACTTACCAGTATATTCAGAGAGCTTTGTGCTTGTGTATTGCAGAGTATTGAAGGCAGTTGGTGTTCAAGCCCTTCAGAGCAATACGAGGTGAATGTTATAGATTAACCTTGAACTAAATGTCAGTTTATAGGTTTAAATTTGTGTTTTCAATTATTCAATATTTGATTTGATAATGTTGGTGATATTATAATTATCGTTGGTAAGTTACCACTGAACTGTGAATGACACAATCTATTATTTTCCCTGGAAATTCCCAGAGTGATATTCTGTATTAACGCAACACAACCGCGCACACACACACAGACACACAAGCACATGCACACACACAAATGCACACACATACACGCAAACGCATACACACATGGACACATACATACACACACACACACAGACACATGCACGCACACGCTTACAAACATGCACACACATACACAAACGCACATGTACCCACATGGATACATGCAGATACACATACACATGCACACCACACACACACACACACACACACACACACACACACACACGCACACATACACGCACACACACACGCACACACACGCACACACACACACACACGCACACACACACACGCACACGCACACACACACACGTACACACACACGTACACACACACGTGTGATGTTGTGTTCACTAAGATGTTTCCCTCAGGTCCCTGGGTCCTGGACCATCATCTTCCTCATCGGCTGTTTGGTGGCTGCCTGTTGCCATGTCAGCAATCAGGTAACCACGGGCCAAGCGGGAGTGTGTATTCGGCTGTACTCGGGGTTCTGATGAGTGTTAGCTGGCTGCTAACACGTAGCTTCTGACTGCTTTCCCTCTGAACCTGCTTCTGTGTCTGGTGGACAAGCTAATGCTAGGTAGCTAGCCGCGGCAGGTCGTTTTCAGGAGGGTCTGACCCAGAGCAGCAGAACGTGGAGGGGTCAGGAGGGTCTGACCCAGAGCTGCAGAACGCTGGAGGGGTCAGGAGGGTCTGACCCAGAGCTGCAGAACACTGGAGGGGTCAGGAGGGTCTGACCCAGAGCTGCAGAACGCTGGAGGGGTCAGGAGGGTTTGTCCCCAGAGCTGCAGAATGCTGGAGGGGTCAAAGGAACCTACCGTCTGTGGTGATCACTGAGGAGGTCAGAACCTTTTGACTGGCCAGAGTAGGTGCAACGTAATTGGCTGCTTCGAGATGAGACTAGCAAAGGGAGCGTACCTGATTCCGACTGGATGCAGTAGGAGGTGGTGGAGGTGGAGCTTTTAGTAGAACAGCAGCATGATGTCAGTAGAACAGCATGAGGGGAAGGCTGTCCGATGAGGTGGTGGGAAAGACCGTCCCGGGTTCCCCTCATCCCTAGAGGTCAAAGGCTCGCTGGGACGTCCCCCTCAGACCGCTGAAGAAAAAACCCCTCTGACTCCCCCCACAAGAGCCCAGCTCCTTACTCACTACTGTCTCTCACCTCACACTCAGGGGCAGAGGGTAAAGCCAGTAGAAGCTAGTGGGGACTGTAGGTGACTGATCTCAGCTGAGGTGAGGTTGAGGTTGGGGTTTAGACAGGAGGTAATGACGCAGCAAGTTGTGTGTTGGGAGCAGTGGGGGAGTTCCCCAGATGAATAAGGTACTATCTTATCTGAATGTAGGGTGTGTGTGCGTGTGTGTGTCTGTGTGTGTCTGTGTGCGTGCGTGCGTGTGTGTGACCTGCGGGGGCAGCAGAGAGCTGGGATTCTGGGGGCTTTCCTCCCTTCATTTCTCTCCTTCCAGGAAGTGACTCAAATACTACAGGAGGGAGCAAGAGAGAGAAAAAGCCAGAGAGACAGAAAGACAGAGAGAGCGATAGACAAAGAGAGAGAGAGAGGGAGAGATGTTGTGTTTGTTGCCTTGAGAAAGTGAAAGTGAAGTGAGTCCAGCCCTGGTATTATGGGATGTGGTAAGGGTTATCTCTGACCCATGTCCTCTCTGTGGTCCTTAGGATGGCCGACGCTTCGTACCACGGCTACGAGAACGACAACGAGGTAGACACACACATGCACACACAGAGTCACACACACACTGCAGGGTTATGGGTTATATTCCCTCAGGAGCAGAACTAGGCACTAATGGTTGCTCTGGTTCTGCAGCTGCTGATGAACCTGAACTATGACTACATCCCCCCAGTGGACATCAAGACAGAACCCTACATCCCAGAGAACGGTAACGCTCTCTCTCTCTCTCTCTCTCTCTCTCTCTCTCTCTCTCTCTCTCTCTCTCTCTCTCTCTCTCTCTCTAGGCCTTTTTACATTGCTAAGCTGGTTCGGTAGCAGCTTGGCACGTCCGGCAATTTCACTGCCTTGCCTGTGTAAAACCGATTTGGTAAAGTCCCAGTCGTCACAGAGCGGGCTTCCTTGGTTCAATGGAGAAGGAGGAGAGTATTATTCTAAAGAGTAGACCCCTTAGAATAATTTGCATACTATGAATGTTTTTATTTTTTTATGATTCAGAAGATTTGCATGCAAGAATGAGTATACATCTGAGTGTAGGCTACAACTTAAATGAACGATTTACAAGTCCAAAAATGCCACACATTGTTTCTTTGGCTGACCACTTGTTTTTTATCAGACAAAAGCCTCGTAAGGACAGTTCCTCTGCCTCTTTCTTGTAGATCGCAGCATCTTTTCCCGTCTTCGTTTAATGCGACTGCAACACTTTCTCTCAAATGATTAGCAGCTCGCGGATTCCACTGTCTCTCCAGCTAGAACTACTCATGTTGATATCGCTGCGCTGTCTCTGTCTAGACAACGCAGCAGCACCTCTACCCAAGTCCCACCCCTGGAACCGCGGAGCCGTCTCATCGCGTTTACATCAGAATGAAACCCCTAATGTGTGTGGGTTCCGGGAGGGTAAATTGGGGTGCTAGCTCAGGCTGGCAATTTACCTCGGGCAGTGTAAACGCACGCACCATGGGAATAAGTATTGCATAAGACAGGCATATTTGGTAGTTTAAAAACGTCTACAGTCTCAGTGACTCTCTCTCTCTCTCTCTCTCTCTCTCTCTCTCTCTCTCTCTCTCTCTCTCTCTCTCTCTCTCTCTCTCTCTCTCTCTCTCTCTCTCTCTCTCTCTCTCTCTCTCTCTCTCTCTCTCTCTCTCTCTCTCTCGCTTCCTCTCCCTTTCCCTCTCTCTCTCTCTCTCTCTCTCTCTCTCTCTCTCTCTCTCTCTCTCTCTCTCATATACATATCAGTGGCGGCTGTTGGTTTTTTAAAGTGAGGCAGGAAGGACTGCGCGCTTGGTTGCCATTGGCCTGCTTGCACTGTTAGTGGCGTATGGTGGCATAAGTATGTGGAGACAAGTCGTTTCAGGGTGTTTTGGTGAACTACAAAATAGCAGGGAGGGATAATTATGTGAATACAATTGATACAAATCTACCAGTGGCAGCATTGTACTTTTAAAGCTGATGGGCTGCATGTCTTGGACTACAAGGGCAGAAGGAAAGGATGCATAGCCCATTAGTGAAATCAGGCCTACTCTTGATTTGTAAAACTAAATAAAAAAATCATTGGGCCTACTTTTGCCCTCAATGACTGAAGCTATTGGTTGTAATTTGGCTTTGTTTCCGCTACAATTGTTTTAAGAATAATGAAGACACAAGACCAAAAGTGATGCCATTTAAAATGCATCATGCTCTGAATCATTAACTAACATCGTTTCCACGATATGAAACAGAACCATCAGAGTAATAAACAATTAAAAGAACAAGAACATTATTACAAAACTATTTACATGGGCTGTAAGCCTAACATTGTTTGAGCCAAATGTGGATGTTAATGGATGTTTTCAGAATGTTGGTCATGGTGTTAAACCAATTAAGTTGAGGGACTTCATTTATAGATCAAGTCAATCCTCCTCGCTGTTTGTGTTGCAAAGATATCAGTTGGTCATACCAAACAGGATATTTTGAAAGTGGCTTGGCAACCCAACGGAGGAGTGTCGAAAAATATGTAGGCTCAGTGCGTTTATTTTGGGACCTTGCCCAACTTTTGGCAGTGGAAACGCCGATATAAGCGAACCGAGCCGCACCGAGCCGCACCGAGCCGCACCGCTCGGCCGAAACGCCAATATAATAAGCGATCAGGGCTTCAATGTACGGCAACGAACACTAACGCACCGCCTGGTGGGAAAGAGGCATACGAATGAGCAGGATCGCTTGTTCTCGTAGCACAGAGGTGGTGTATATCAGTCAGAGGTGGTGTACTGGTGGGTGTGTATACTGAGGGTGTATACCAGTCAGAGGTGGTGTATATCAGTCTGAGGTGGTGTACTGGTGGTGTATACTGAGGGTGTATACCAGTCAGAGGTGGTGTACTGACGGTGTATTCCCAGTCAGAGGTGGTGTACTGATAGTGTATTACCCTGTTGTTCCTGCAGCTCACGGACCATACATCCAGATCATAGAGGAACCAAAGCAGGTAACCTCTACCAATCACAGCGCCCCATTGACCCCGCCGCTCGGAGGTCAGAGGTCAAACAGAGATGGAGGGAGGAAATGCTGACTATTGACGTTGTGTGTGTTTGTGTGTGTGTTTGTGTTTAATATGTGTGTGTGTGTTATATGTGTGTGTGTGTTACGTGTGTGTGTGTTATATGTGTGTATGTGTTATGTGTGTGTGTGTGTGTGTTTGTTATATGTGTGTGTGTGTGTTATATGTGTGTGCGCGTGTTATATGTGTGTGCGTGTGTGTGTGTGTGTGTGTGTGTGTGTGTGTGTGTGTGTGTGTGTGTGTGTGTGTGTTACATGTGTTTCCTCAGAGGGGCTTCAGGTTCCGGTATGAGTGTGAGGGCCCCTCCCACGGGGGGCTCCCGGGGGCGTCCAGCGAGAGGAACCGGAGGACCTACCCGACCGTCAAGGTGAGTCGCCACGGCAACGCCGAATAGAATACACCACCCCGTCCCTGACACCACCTCAGTGTAATACACCACCCTGACACCACCTCAGTGTAATACATCACCCTGACACCACCTCAGTGTAATACACCACCCTGACACCACCTCAGTGTAATACACAACCCTGACACCACCTCAGTGTAATACACCACCCACCCTGACACCAGCTCAGTGTAATACACCACCCTGACACCACCTCAGTGTAATACACAACCCTGACACCACCTCAGTGTAATACACCACCCACCCTGACACCACCTCAGTGTAATACACCACCCTGACACCACCTCAGTGTAATACACAACCCTGACACCACCTCAGTGTAATACACAACCCTGACACCACCTCAGTGTAATACATCACCCTGACACCACCTCAGTGTAATACACCACCCTGACACCACCTCAGTGTAATACACCACCCACCCTGACACCACCTCAGTGTAATACACCACCCTGACACCACCTCAGTGTAATACACCACCCTGACACCACCTCAGTGTAATACACCACCCACCCTGACACCACCTCAGTGTAATACACCACCCCCACACCACTTCAGTAATAAAGAGGACTGACAGGTGTGGTTGTCCCGCCTCCACCTAGGTGAATAACTACGTGGGCCATGCACGGGTGGAGGTGCAGCTGGTGACCCACAGCGACCCCGCGCGGGTCCACGCCCACAGCCTGGTGGGCCGGCAGTGCACCGAGAACGGGACCTGCACCCTGGACGTGGGCCCCAACGACCTCACCGCCTCGTGAGTGGACCCTCCTCTGACCCCTGACCTCTAACCTCTAACCCCTGACCCCTAGCCCTGACCTCTAACCCCTGACCCCTAGCCCTGACCTCTAACCCCTGACCCCTAGCCCCTCCCCCTAACCCTAACCTATAACCCCTGACCCCTAGCCCCTAACCCCTGACCCCTAGCCCTTACCTCTAACCCCTGACCCCTAGCCCCTCCCCCTAACTTCTAACCTGTGTGTGTGTGTGTGTGTGTGTGTGGGTGTGTGTGTGTGTGTGTGTGTGTGTGTGTGTGTGTGTGTGTGTGTGTGTGCAGCTTTAGTAACCTGGGGATCCTCCATGTGACCAAGAAGGGTGTGATGGAGGTTCTGACGCGAAGGCTGAGAGATGAGAGGCGGCAGCAGAAGGGCCTGCACCATCTCTTCTCTGGTAAAACACCTCCTCCACCCCTCTGGTAATAGACCTGCACCACCTCTTCTCTGGTAAAACACCTCCTCCACCCCTCTGGCAATAGACCTGCACCACCTCTTCTCTGGTAATAGACCTGCTCCACCTCTCTGGTAAAACACCTGCACCTCCTCTCTGGTCTATTCCTGCCTGCAGTAGGGTCTAATGTAGTCCTGGTCTAGTGGTCTAATGTAGTCCTGGTCTAGTGGTCTAATGTAGTCCTGGTCTAGTGGTCTAATGTAGTCCTGGTCTAGTGGTCTAATGTAGTCCTGGTCTAGTGGTCTAATGTAGTCCTGGTCTAGTGGTCTAATTTAGTCCTGGTCTAGTGGTCTAATGTAGTCCTGGTCTAGTGGTCTAATGTAGTCCTGGTCTAGTGGTCTAATGTAGCCCTGGTCTAGTGGTCTAATGTAGCCCTGGTCTAGTGGTCTAATGTAGTCCTGGTCTAGTGGTCTAATGTAGTCCTGGTCTAGTGGTCTAATGTAGTCCTGGTCTAGTGGTCTAATGTAGTCCTGGTCTAGTGGTCTAATGTAGTCCTGGTCTAGTGGTCTAATGTAGTCCTGGTCTAGTGGTCTAATGTAGTCCTGGTCTAGTGGTCTAATGTAGTCCTGGTCTAGTGGTCTAATGCAGTCCTGGTCTAGTGGTCTAATGTAGTCCTGGTCTAGTGGTCTAATGTAGTCCTGGTCTAGTGGTCTAATGCAGTCCTGGTCTAGTGGTCTAATGTAGTCCTGGTCTAGTGGTCTTATGTAGTCCTGGTCTAGTGGTCTAATGCAGTCCTGGTCTAGTGGTCTAATGCAGTCCTGGTCTAGTGGTCTAATGCAGTCCTGGTCTAGTGGTCTAATGCAGTCCTGGTCTAGTGGTCTAATGCAGTCCTGGTCTAGTGGTCTAATGTAGTCCTGGTCTAGTGGTCTAATGTAGTCCTGGTCTAGTGGTCTAATGCAGTCCTGGTCTAGTGGTCTAATGTAGTCCTGGTCTAGTGGTCTAATGTAGTCCTGGTCTAGTGGTCTAATGCAGTCCTGGTCTAGTGGTCTAATGCAGTCCTGGTCCCTAGATGCAGAGGACAGCTCCATGGTGAAGGAGGCCAAGGAGCTGGGGAAGGTGATGGACCTGAACATCGTGAGGTTAAAGTTCACCGCCTACCTCCAGGACAGCAACGGGGGCTTCACCAGAGCCCTGAAGCCTGTGGTGTCCAACCCCATCTACGACAGCAGTGAGTACTACCACTGCACTACTAATACTACTAATAATACTACTTATACAACCCCATCTACGACAGCAGTGAGTACTATCACTGCACTACTAATACTACTAATAATACTACTTATACAACCCCATCTACGAGAGCAGTGAGTACTACCACTGTACTACTAATACTACTAATAATACTACTTATACAACCCCATCTACGACAGCAGTGAGTACTACCACTGTACTACTAATACTACTAATAATACTACTTATACAACCCCATCTATGAGAGCAGTGAGTACTACCACTGTACTACTAATACTACTAATAATACTACTTATACAACCCCATCTACGACAGCAGTGAGTACTACCACTGTACTACTAATACTACTACTACTAATACTACCTCAACTACGACAGCAGTGAGTACTACCACTATACAACTAATACTGCTACTGTTAATACTTATACTACCCCACTACTAATACTATTACTTACACAACCCCATCCACGACATCAGTGAGTACTACCACTATACTACTAATACTACTACTAATCCTACCCAATTTACAACAGCAGTGAGTATCCCACCACGATACTATGCTACCACAATACTACTACTACCACGATACTACCACTATACTACTACTACTAATACTACTCCATCTGCGAAAGCAGTGAGCATCCCATCACGATACTACAATACTACTACTACTTCTACCGCGATACTGACACTGTCACTATACTAATAGTATACCAGTATACCAGAATGCCAGAATGCCGGTATAACAGTATAACAGTATACCAGTAAACTAGTATACCAGTGGAACAGTATACCAGACAGTATAACAGTATACCAGTATAATAGTATAACAGTATACCAGTAAACCAGTATACCAGTATACCAGTATAACATTGTGTTCTCCCAGAGTCTCCCAACGCGTCCAATCTGAAGATCTCTCGGATGGACAAGACGTGTGGATCCGTGTTTGGAGGAGATGAGATCTTCCTGCTGTGTGACAAAGTCCAGAAAGGTCCGCAACCAGACCGGAACCATCGTTAATGAACCAGACCAGAACCATCGTTAATGTACCAGACCAGAACCATCGTTTATGAACCAGACCAGAACCATCGTTAATGAACCAGACCAGAACCATCGTTAATGAACCAGACCAGAACCATCGTTAATGAACCAGACCAGAACCATCGTTAATGAACCAGACCAGAACCATCGTTAATGAACCAGACCAGATCCATCGTTAATGAACCAGACCGGAACCATCGTTTAGATTAACCAGACCAGAACCATCGTTAATGAACCAGACCAGAACCATCGTTAATGAACCAGACCAGAACCATCGTTAATGAACCAGACCAGAACCATCGTTAATGAACCAGACCGGAACCATCGTTAATGAACCAGACCGGAACCATCGTTTAGATTAACCAGACCAGAACCATCGTTAATGAACCAGACCAGAGCCATTGTTTAAGAACCAGACCAGAACCAACGTTAATGAACTAGACCAGAACCATCGTTAATGAACCAGACTAGAACCATCGTTAATTAACCAGACCAGAACCATCGTTAATGAACCAGACCAGAACCATCGTTAATGAACCAGACCAGAACCATCGTTAATGAACCAGACCAGAACCATCGTTTATTAACCAGACCAGAACCATTGTTAATGAACCAGACCAGAACCATCGTTAATGAACCAGACCGGAACCATCGTTTAGATTAACCAGACCATAACCATCGTTAATGAACCAGACCGGAACCATCGTTTAGATTAACCAGACCAGAACCATCGTTAATGAACCAGACCGGAACCATCGTTAATGAACCAGACCAGAACCATTGTTTAAGAACCAGATCAGAACCAACGTTAATGAACCAGACCAGAACCATCGTTAATGAACCAGACCAGAACCATCGTTAATGAACCAGACTAGAACCATCGTTAATGAACCAGACCAGAGCCATTGTTTAAGAACCACACCAAGGTTTGAGCTGTTACCCATCATGGATCTGTCCTTCGCAGACGACATCGAGATCCGCTTCTACGAGGAGGACGAGGAGGGGGCCTGGGAGGCCTTCGGAGACTTCTCCCCAACGGACGTCCACAAACAGGTCCTCATACTGACACACCCCTGGACCAGGTGGTCTGGACCAGGTGGTCTGGACCGGTCCTCATACTGACAAACACACACCACTATGTGTCTAAATACTGTGTGTGTAAATATTGTGTGTGTGTGTGTGTGTGCGTGTGTGTGTGTGTGTGTGTGTGTCTGTGTGTGCAGTATGCCATCGTGTTCCGGACCCCCCCCTACCACAGCATGGAGATCCAGGGCTCTGTCCCGGTGTTCCTGCAGCTGAAGAGGAAGAAGGCCGGAGACAGCAGCGAGCCCAAGATCTTTACCTACGTCCCCCACGTCCACGGTACTGCTAGATATAGAGTTACTAGATATACTACTAGATATACTGCTAGATATAGAGTTACTAGATATACTACTAGATATACTGCTAGATATAGAGATACTAGATATACTACTAGATATACTGCTAGATATAGAGTTACAGATATACTACTAGATATACTACTAGATATAGAGATACTAGATATACTACTAGATATACTGCTAGATATAGAGTTACTAGATATACTACTAGATATACTGCTAGATATAGAGTTACAGATATACTACTAGATATACTGCTAGATATAGAGTTACAGATATACTACTAGATATACTACTAGATATAGAGATACTAGATATACTACTAGATATACTGCTAGATATAGAGTTACTAGATATACTACTAGATATACTGCTAGATATAGAGTTACAGATATACTACTAGATATATAATACTAGATATACTGCTAGATATACTACTATATATATATATATATATATATATATATATATATATATACAGGTGCTGGTCAAATTATTAGAATATCATGAAAAAGTTGATTTATTTCAGTAATTATATTCAGAACGTGAAACTTACATATTATATCAATTCATTACACACAGAGTGATATATTTGAAATGTTTATTTCTTTTAATTTGGATGATTAGTACTGACAATTACTGAAAATCCCAAATTCAGTATCTCAGAAAATTAGAATATTAGTTACGACTAGTACAAAAAATGATTTTTTAGAAATGTGGGCCAACTGAAAAGTATGAACATGGAAAGTTTCAGCATGTATGGCAATCAATACTTAGTTGCAGCTCCTTTTGCCTGAATTGCTGCAGCAATACGGCGTGGCATGGAGTCGACCAGTCTGTTGCACTCCTCAGGTGTTATGAGAGCCCAGGTTGCTTTAATAGTGGCCTTCAGCTCTTCAGCATTGTTGGGTCTGGCATCTCGCATCTTCCGCTTCACAATACCCCATAGGTTTTCTATGGGGTTAAGGTCAGGTGAGTTTGCAGGCCAATCAAGAAGAGGGATACCATGGTCCTTAAACCAGGTACTGGTAGATTTGGCATTGTGTGCAGGTGCCAAGTCATGTTGGAAAATGAAATCGTCACCTCCATAAAGTTGGTCCGTGGCAGGCAGCATAAAGTGTTCTAAAACTTCCTGGTAGACTGCTGCATTGACCCTGGACCTCAGGAAACACAGTGGACCAACAGCAGCAGATGACATGGCACCCCAGACCATTACTGACTGTGGAAATTTTACACTGGACTTCAGGCAACGTGGATTCTGTGCCTCTCCTGTCTTCCTCCAGACTCTGGGACCTTGATTTCCAAAGGAGATACAAAATTTACTTTCATCTGAAAACATAACTTTGGACCACTCAGCAGCAGTCCAGTCCTTTTTGTCTTGAGCCCAGGCGAGACGCTTTTGACGTTGTCTCTTATTCAAGAGTGGCTTTACACGAGGAATGCGACAGCTGAAGCCCATATCTTGCATACGTCGGTGTGTGGTGCTTCTTGAAGCACTGACTCCAGCTACAGTCCACTCTTTGTGGATCTCCCCCACATTTTTGAATCGGTTTTGTTTGACAATCCTCTCCAGGGCGCGTTTATCCCTCTTGCTTGTACACTCTTTTCTACCACATCTTTTTCTTCCCTTCGCCTCTCTATTAATGTGCTTGGACACAGAGCTCTGGGAACATCCAACCTCTTTGGCAATGACCTTTTGTGTCTTGCCCTCCTTCTTTAAAGTATCAATGGTCATCTTTTGGACAGTTGTCAAGTCAGCAGTCTTCCCCATGATTGTGTGTCATACAGAATCAAAACGAGAGACCATTTAAAGGCTTTTCCAGGTGTTTTGAGTTAGTTAGCTAATTAGAGTGTGGCACCAGGTGTCTTCAATATCTGACCTTTTCACCATATTCTAATTTTCTGAGATGTTGAATTTAGGGTTTTCATTGGTTGTCAGCTATAATCATCTTCTTTTTGGCAAAAAACACTTATAATGTATCAGTCTGTTTGGAATGAATGTATACATTCTACAGGTTTGACTTTCTGAATGGAATTAATGAAATAAATCAACTTTTTCATGATATTCTAATAATATGACCAGCACCTGTGTATATATATATATATATATATATATATATATATATATATATATATATATATATATATTACTAGATATACTGCTAGATATACTACTAGATATACTACACGTAAACATCTATCATCTATAACCCCCCCCCCCCTCCAGATAAGGAGGAGGTGCAGAGGAAGAAGCTGAAGCCCCTCTCCCACTACGAGCCATGGAGAGGGGGGGGGGGAGCAGGAGGAGGAGGGGGGGGAGGAGCAGGGGGAGGCCAGGGGGGAGGGCGGGGAGGAGCAGGAGACTTCGGAGGAGGAGGAGGTGAATATACTTCATGATATTACTAACTTACTAACTACGAGGTGTGTGATTGGTCAGCCTCTAATGGTCAGCCTCTAGAGGAGGAGTGTGATTGGTCAGCCTCTATTGGTCAGCCTCCAGAGTAGGAGTGTGATTGGTCAGCCTCTAGAGGAGGGCCTGACTACTCGTAACATCACTGCCACCTATATCACTACTACCTATATATCTCTCTCTCTCTCTCTCTCGGTCTCGGTCTCGGTCTCGGTCTCTCTCTCTCTCTCTCTCTAGCCTACCAACACATGAACGGGGGCGGAGGAGGAGGGGCAGGAGGAGGAGGAGGAAGCTTCAACAGCTACAGAGGAAGCTTCAACAGCTATGGGGGAGGAAACCAGATGTCAGGCTCCGCCCCTCAGACCGTGGTTGCCCAGCAGCAGACGACAGATCAGACAGATGGACAGAGTTCACCCTTACAGCAACAGCTGTTACAGCTAGGTAACTACACCGTTACAGCTATGTAGCTGCACTGTTACAGCTAGGTAGCTACACCGTTACAGCTAGGGAGCTACGCCGTTACAGCTAGGTAGCTACACCGTTACAGCTAGGTAGCTACACCGTTACAGCTAGGTAGCTACACCGTTACAGCTAGGTAGCTATACCGCTACAGCTAGGTAGCTACCCTGTGCAGCTAGGTAGCTACACGGTACAGCTAGGTAGCTACACTGTTACAGCTAAGTAGCTACATTTAAACTACACACACTTAAACACACTATACAACAGCTGTTCCAGGAAGGTAACAACACTAAAAGATAGAAGTATACATGATACACACCTACACCTACCTCTAGAGTGTTAATGACCATGTGTGGGGGCGGGGTTCCAGTGGCCCGTCTGCAGCGGTCCAGATCCCCTGGGGGGGGTCCGGCCCAGGGCTCCAGACCCCCGGCCCAGGCCCTGCTCCAGTACTGCAGCTCCGGAGACCCACGGGTCCTGCTGGCCCTCCAGAGACACCTGTGTGGGGTCCAGGACCACAACGGAGACACGTGAGTCACCGCCACAATAAGAGCCCTCAGCAGGGATACCTGACTGACTGCTACACAATAAGAGCCCTCAGCAGAGATACCTGAATGACTACTCCACAATAAAGGCCGATTCATACCTCCGGGTCCGGACGAAATTCGTCCGTCCGTACCAAACGTTGTCTCCGGGACTACCCTTCATACCTCCGTGCGGTTTCAGCGTTGTTATGGATGTTACGCAATGCATCCTCTTGAGGGCAGTGACTGTCATGTCACAAATAACGGCATCGCCAATCGCAAGCATGGCATCTGTAGAGGAGATGATTTTGCTTTGTGTCATCCGAAATAGACAAAAAAAAGTGCAAAAAGTGTAGGCATGAGACACCCCTCACCAACCCTCAAATCTCATCAAAATGTTGCGCCATTTTTAAATGACCAGTTACAACTCATTGCCAAAGCAGGGGAACAATAAAATAAAAAGGTCAGGTATATAGTATAATATAAGTATAAAACGTTAAATACAATATATATATATACATATCAAATTTTATACTACTCTTATCTATTTTCGCGAATGGTCTGACTTTTGACTCTATACTGCCGCCTCGATTTCCGGTGGTATTGCTCCGTTTCTCCCGGAGCACTCCGGATTCGTAAGCTCAGAGGCTACGGACCCATTGACGGACGAAACACCTCCGGGACCGGACGAAACGGTCTGTATCCGTATTTACCGTAGGGTGTGAATGGGCCTTAAGAGCCCTGACAGGCAGCATCCACCCTCAGCAGAGATACCCTAGTAATGTTTCTGGTTCTGAGTCTGCGGGCTGACTGCTCCATCCAGAGCCGAACCTTAGGCTCACCCAGACCTGTTTCTCTAAGGTCAGGCTGGTTCTTGGTCAACTCTTCCCTCTTTGTGTGTTTCGACCACCAATCTTGTGGCTCGATGTGGTATCTGTGAGGGTGTGATTGGGTGGCCAACACCCAAACGTAGTACACGGGGTCTCAGATCAACACCGTGTAGACTGGCCACTGTAGAGATACACTCAGTAGAATCAACTTCATCAGAACTCCTGCTGTAACCCAGTAGGACTGCTGGACCAGAGGTTCTGTAACCCAGTAGGACTGCTGGACCAGAGGTTCTGTAACCCAGTACGACTGCTGGACCAGAGGTTCTGTAACCCAGTAGGACTGCTGGACCAGAGGTTCTGTAACCCAGTAGGACTGCTGGACCAGAGGTTCTGTAACCCAGTAGGACTGCTGGGTCAGAGATTATTCAACCCAGTAGGACTGCTGGACTAGAAGTTCTGTAACCCAGTACGACTGCTGGACCAGAGGTTCTGTAACCCAGTAGGACTGCTGGACCAGAGGTTCTGTAACCCAGTAGGACTGCTGGACCAGAGGTTCTATAACCCGTAAGGACTGCTGGACCAAAGGTTCTGTAACCCAGTACGACTGCTGGACCTGAGTTTCTGTAACCCAGTAGGACTGCTGGACCAGAGGTTCTGTAACCCAGTAGGACTGCTGGACCAGAGGTTCTGTAACCCAGTAGGACTGCTGGGTCTCAGCTCTGACCTCACTAACCCTGGTGGCGGTCATTCCCACAGTCCTTTGCACCTGGCCATCATCCACCAGCAGTCTGGAGTGGTTCACCAGCTGATCCACACTCTGCTGAGCAGCCACCAGAACCACGTCCTCAACACGCCTAACCAGCTCAGACAGGTAACTCACCAGCTCAACCAGCTAACCAGCTCAGACGGGTAACTCACCAGCTCAACCAGCTAACCAGCTCAGACAGGTAACTAACTAGCTCAGACAGGTAACCAACCAACTCCAACAGCTCAGACAGGTATCTAACCAGCACAGACAGGTAACTAGCCTGCCCTACCAGCTTACCAGCTCAGACAGGTAACTAACCAGCTCCACCAGCTAACCAGCTTAGACAGGTAACTAACCAACTCCACCGTCTAACCAGCTCAGACAGATAACTAACCAGCTCGACCAGCTAACCAGCTCAGACAGGTTATTAAACAGCTCCACCAGCTAACCAGCTCAGACAGGTAACTAATCAGATCAACCAGCTTACTAGCTCAGACAGGTGACTTACCAGCTCCTCCAGCTAACCAGCTCAGACAGGTAACTAACCAGCTCCACCAGCTAACCCGCTCCGACAGGTAACTAACCAGCTCAATCAGCTCAGAAAGGTAACTAGCTAGCTCCAACAGCTAACCAGCTCAGACAGGTTACTTACAAACCAGCTCCGGCAGCTCAGACAGGTAACTAAAGAGCTCAACCAGCTCAGACAGTTTGCCAACAAGCTGACCCAGGTAGGTAACTCCACCCCCCAGTCCGGTGGGCGGGTCCTGACCTCTGATTGGTTGCAGACGCCGCTGCACCTGGCGGTGCTGAGCGGTCAGGTGAGGCTGGTGGAGGCGCTGCTGCGGGCGGGGGCTGACCCCGGCCAGGGGGACCTGGAGGGCCGCAGCCCGCTGCACCTGGCCGCGCTGGCGGCCGACGAGGCCCTGCTCCGCCCCCTCCTGGCTCACCTGGGGGAAAGCCACGCCCACCTGGTCAACATGGCCGACTACCACGGTAACCAAACACAGTTATGATGCTGAGTATTGTGACTTATGTGACAGTGGGCAGTAAGTGGTTATGGTATTATGACTCATATCTGAAAGGGATTGTTGGCTCCTCCCCCAGGTCTCCATCCCCTCCACCTGTCAGTCAGGAGGGGCGGAGAGCGCTGTCTCCGCCTCCTGGTTGGGGGCGGGGCCAAAATCAACGCTGGCGAGCAGAAGAGTGGAAGCTCTGCCCTCCACCTGGCGGTCAGAGACAACCTGTTCAAGGTGGCGTGTTACCTGATCACAGAGGTACACACACACACACACACACACACACACACACACACACACACACACACACACACACACACACACACACACACACACACACACACACACAAACACTTAATTCACAGACGCATACACACACACACACATACACACGCACACACACACACATACACACACACACACACTTAATGCACAGACACATACGCACACACACACAAACAGAGACAAACACACACGCACACACACCTAATAACCACACACACACACTTAATGTACACACACACACCACACACACAGGTGTATTAACGTTTGCTCTCTGCTCGTCAGCTGAAGGCGGACGTCAACGCGGCCACGTTTGGCGGGAACACAGCGCTGCACCTGGCCGCGAGCCAGGGCTCCCCCACCCTCTGCTCCATGCTCATAGCCGCAGGTAGCAACACGCTAACACCCTGCCACCACCCTGCTAACACAATGCTAACATCCTGCTAACCCAATGCTAACCCCCTGATAACACCATGCTAACATAGCAATTGCACCATGTTAACACTGTGCCAGCACTATGCCATCCCCAACCCTAGCATTTCACCATGGTAATTACATGCTAGCACCATGCTAACACAAACACTACAACAAATGAAAGCAATACAATAAAAGCTTCAATGGAATTAGAGAACCCTGCTGTGATGAAGAATAAAACCCCTCCTCTTCCTCAGGGGCCGACAAGAACCTGGAGAACGACGAGCCCCTCTCCTTCAGCTCCTCTTCCTCCTCAGACGAAGACGAAGACCAGGAGGAGGACCAGCCAATCACAGCACAGCACCGAGGCCCAAAGGCCACCTCGCAGCCAATCACCACTCGCAAGAGACCCTCGCCGGGACACACCCCCCTGCAGCTGGCCACCTGTCAGAAGGTAGCAGCAAGCTAACGTTAGCATCAACAGCCTGTGGGGTAGAATGCAGGAGCAGCTGGAGCTAATACCTCCTCCTCTCCTCTTCCTCCCTCCCTCTCTCTTCACCCTCTCTTCCTCCTCCCTCCCTCCCTCTCTCTCCTCCCCTTCCCCCTCCCTCCCTCTACCCCCTCCCTCCTTCCTTCTCCGCCTCCCCTTTCCTCCTTCCCTCTCTCTCCTCCCCCTCCCCCCTCCCCCTCCCGCGTCCCTCCCTCCTTCTCCTCCCCCCTCCCTCTTCCCTCCCTCCCTCTCTCTCCACCTCCTCTCTCCCCCTCCCTTTCCCCCCTCCCTCTCCCGCGTCCCTCCCTCCATCTCCCCCTCCTTCCCTCTCTCTCCTCCTCCTCCCTCCCTCCCCTCTCCCTCCTCCCTCTTTCGTCTCAAGGTTAAAAAGCTGTTGGACTCGAGGCACAGTCCCAGAACGGGTCGTCATAGTAACAAAAAAATCAAGTGCAGCAGTCCAGGTGAGCCGACACACACACACACACACACACACACACACACACACACACACACACAGACAGACAGACAGACAGACAGACAGACAGACAGACAGACAGACAGACAGACAGACAGACAGACAGACAGACAGACAGACAGACAGACAGACAGACAGACAGACAGACAGACAGACAGACAGACAGACACACAATATCACACAGACACACACACACACACAGACACACAAACAGACGCACACACACACACACACACAGACAGACAGACACACACACAGACACACAACAACACACACACACACACATACTCTATCCTGCTCCCCAGAGCCCCAGCGGGGGGTCCTGGACGAGGAGACGCTGTCGTCCCTGCTGGGGGTGCTGCGCGTGGGGGAGGTGCCCTGGAGGGCGCTTGCTGAGCGCCTCGGCATGATGACCCTCGCCCACCTCTACCAGGACAGCCCGTCGCCATGCCAACACCTGCTGCACAGCTACCAGGTGGGGACGCACGCCTGTGCTCGTATAATGTGTGTGTGTGTGTATAGTGTGTGTTTCTGTATAGTGTGTGTGTGTGTGTCTGTGTATTTGTCTGTGTGCGTGTAACATATGCGTATTTCTATGTGTGTATAACGTGTGTGTATAACGTGTGTGTGTGTGTGTGTGTGTATGCATGTGTGTGTGTGTGTGTGTGTGTCTGCGTGTGTGTGTGCGTGTGTGTGTGTGTGTGTGTGTAGCTTGGAGGCGGTGCAGTAGAGGGTCTGGTCGGAGCTCTTGAGGGTCTCGGGCTGACAGAGGGGGTCCGAGTCCTGAGACAAGCCCAGCTCCACCAGGAGAAACACACTGCAGGTACACGCACACACATATGCACACACACACATTATACATAAACAAAACATACACCAGAAGAAGCACAGTTCAGGTACACACACACACACACACACACACACACACATTATACACACAAACACACACACATACACACACACATATATCTATATATATTTGCACTGCTGTATATCTGACTCTTTCTCTCTGTCCAATCAGACGCCACGGTTGACAGCGGCTTTGGCAGTCAACCAATGGAGGAGGCAGTAGAGGAGCCCCCGGTGGCCAATCAGTGAGCAGCAGGACTCACAAGAGTTGCATCTCCTTCACTTCCTGGTGGGATGATGGAGGAGTCTAGTAGCCAAGAGCTCCACCCGCCCACGTCCACCCAGTTGTGATATCATCATAGGACACTCGGTGGCCACGCCCCCATTGTAAAAAATGTTATTGACGAAGTCATGTATATAAATATATAAATATATTTACATATCTAAATATCTGTGGGTGGGCTGGAGGTCAGAGGTCAGCAGTGTGTGTGTTTCTCAGCGGGGTCAGGTCAGAGATTAACAGTGTGTGTGCGTCTCTCAGCAGGGTCAGGTCGGAGATCAGCAGTGTGTGTGTTTCTCAGCAGGGTCAGGTCAGAGGTCAGCAGTGTGTGTGTCTCTCAGCAGGACCGAGTCAGAGGTCAGAGTTCAGCAGGGTGGGAATCCAGGGGTCCCAGACACCCTAAAGCAGAGGCCACATTTGTGGGGATCTCTGAAAGTCCTAAGTTAGTTGTCACTTGCAATTGCCACTAAAATGTACTTTAAAAGCTTTGTTTGTCCGTATTCTTTATTTCTTTATTCACACAAAGGATCCTAATATTGATGGTGTTGTTTCCTGTGGGGCCACGGTCTGACCCTTTGAGGAGGTCGGCTTCAGGGGGTTCCGGGGCGGCCCGACAGGAAAAAAATGATTAGAATAGCTAACGCCAAGCTAACGCTAAGCTAATGCCAAGCTAGAGCGTCTCCTCTCAGGGGGATTCAGAGGAACAAAGCGTTGTTTCAAGTGGTCGTTTTTATTTTATGCAACTAGACTTTAAAAAGAAACATTAGAATCAGATCAGCATCACATTCACAGGCTGGAGCTCCGGACTGTACAACCCCGACAAGGAACCCCGCTGAACCCAGAGGACCCGGAATACACAAAGGACCCCCCCCGCCCACCCTTATGGCTTCTTTATGTCACATGGTTCAGAAACACACTTATAGCAAAACAAAGCAGCCCTCGTTTCAGCGACCAGCGAGCGCTTAGAGGAACACAACGCAAAATAGAGTCTGCTCAGACAACAGTACACTGGTATGGTACTGGTCCAGCTCCCAGTACACTGGTTTATTACTGGTCCAGCTCCTCCAAGTCCTATGGTTTTTTACTGGTCCAGCTCCTCCTAGGCCTATGGTTTGTTACTGGTCCAGCTCCTCCCAGTCCTATAGTTTGTTACTGGTCCAGCTCATCCCAGTCCTATGGTTTGCTACTGGTCCAGCTCCTCCCAGTCCTATGGTTTATTACTGGTCAAGCTCCAAGTCCTAGGGTTTGGTACTGGTCCAGCTCCTCCAAGTCCTATGGTTTGTTACTGGTCCAGCTCCCAGTACACTGGTTTATTACTTGTCAAGCTCCCAGTACACTGGTTTGGTACTGATCAAGCTCCTCCCAGTCCTTTGGTTTGTTACTGGTCCAGCTCCCAGTACACTGGTTTATTACTTGTCCAGCTCCCAGTACACTGGTTTGGTACTGGTCAAGCTCCTCCCAGTCCTATGGTTTATTACTGGTCCAGCTCCTCCCAAGCATATGGTTTGTTACTGGTCCAGCTCCTCCCAGTCCTACGGTTTATTACTGGTCCAGCTCCCAGTCCTTGGGTTTGTTACTGGTCCAGCTCCTCCAAGTCCTATGGTTTGTTACTGGTCCAGCTCCCAGTACACTGGTTTATTACTTGTCCAACTCCCAGTACACTGGTTTGGTACTGGTCCAGCTCCTCCCAGTCCTATGGTTTCTTACTGGTCCAGCTACAAGTCCTATGGTTTGGTACTGGTTCCCATAGCTCCCAGTCCTATGGTTTGTTACTGGTCCAGCTCCTCCCAGCCCTATGGTTTATTACTGGTCCAGCTTCCAGTCCTATGGTTTGGTACTGGTTCCCATAGCTCCCAGTCAATGCCAGCTGTTCATCTCGACACTCCGTTGTGCTGGAGGTCTTTAAAGAATCAGAAGAGGAACCGATGATCCAGACGTTCCACGGCTCAGGTGAGGCTGCTGCCAGGTGAGGCTTCTGACAAGTGAGTCCAGATGACAACATCGTGCTCCAGGATTAGCCAATCAGCTGCTGTCATTTAAAGGTATTGAAGATGAATCCTTGAATGGTTATTTGTACACTAACAGGATATGAGATGAGGTCCAGTTTAGAGCTCTAGAGTCACACCAAGGCTTTAGAGAAGGTAGAGTACCATTACGGTACTATTGAACAGCAGAGTACTGTGTGAAGAACCAAAGAACACACATCACTCAGAGAATGCTCTGTAAATATAACACATAGCTCCTTGCTGGGTAATGCTAACACATGGTTAGCAGATTGCTGGGCAATACTAAGACAAAACTAGTAGGTAGCTAGATAATGCTAGCACATAGCTAAACAGCAGTTAATGCTAACATGTAGCTATCTGCTAGCTGGGTAATGTCAACATCTAGCTAGCTGCTAGTTATGTAATGCTAACATATAGCTAGCAGCAAGATATGTAATGCTAACACATTGTTAGCAGCTTGTTTGACAATACTAAGACAAAACTAGTAGGTAGCTTGATAATGCTAACACATAGCTAGCCAGCAGTTAATGCTAACACATAGCTAGCCACTTGCTGTAATAACATTTAGCTAGCCGCTAGCTATGTAATGCAAACTCATAGTTAGCTGCTAGCTTAGCAATTCTAACACAAAGCTAGCAAATAGATGGGTAATGCTTACGTATAGCTAGTCACTGGCTTGTACAGTAGCCTGTCTGACGGGGTTAAAAGAGTCTTATGGTGGACAGACATGAGGCCGTTAGCTGTTAGCATAGCAGAGCGGAGACACACGTATTCAAACACCTGACCTCAAGCTCTTATACGGCCGTCCAATCACAAGCAGGCGTGCTGCCAGAGTGTCAATCCCCTGATGTCCCATGATGCATTGCTTGGTTTCTCAGTGGCTGGTGGCCATCATCATGAGATCTGCTTTGGCCTGGGTTGCTATGGTTACTGGCCCCTCCCACGGCTGCCCAGGGGCCCGGCGGTCCGGCGGTCCCTCCCAGCAGAGCCAGGGACCAGCTGGCATGTTCTGATTCACAGCCGGGACATGAGGACGTGATGTAACGTCTGTGTGCGTGTGTGTGTACGTCTGTGTACGTGTGTGTGTGTGTGGTGTGTGTGTGTGTGTGTGTGTGTGTGTGTGTGTGTGTGTGTGTGTGTGTGTGTGTGTGTGTGTGTGTGTGTGTGTGTTCATACATTTGTGTGTGTGGGTGTGTGTGGTACATATATGTGTGTGGGATATGTGTGTGAGAGCGTTTTGAGGACCAGTTGGCTCCCAGGTGCATTGTGGGGGTTGTTTGGCCGGGGACAAAAAGCTGGGGCTGCTGGGCCTTTGGCTGCGTTGCCACGGCAACATTCCCACGCTAGCTCCATTGGTTGGCATGGCAACCCCCTGGCAACGGGAGGAGAGTTTGATGTTTTGAGTCCTGCAGAGAGGATGATGACCAGGACCTCACCCCGAAGGACGGTTACCATGGAGATGCTCATCAAGGTGATGGTTGGAGACAATCAGTCAATCCATCATTCCATCCGCCTCCTCCTTCTGGGCTTCCCCCAGACCCCCAGTCCCCCCCCCCAGACCCCCATTCTCCCCCCAGGGGTCTAGGCCTGCCCCCCGGTCGCGGCGGCCTGGCCCCTCCTGGAGCTCCGCTGCTTGTGGCTCTTCTGGCGGCCGGTGCAGCCCAGCGAGGAGCCGCTGTCCTGGGGCAGCGTGGGGCTGGAGCGGGCCCTCTGGAGCCCCGGCTCCTCCAGCAGCCGCGCCTCGAAGGCCCCCAGGTCGGGGTCCTGGTCCGGGGCTGGCCCGCTCAGCTTGGCCCGCAGCAGCATGGCGTACGTCCCGTAGCGCGTTTGCTGCATGAAACACACGTTACACACACACAAGTTACAGACCGTTACACACACGTTACACACACACACACGTTACACATGTTACACACACGTTGCACATACGTCACACACAAGTTACACACACAAGTTACAGACCGTTACACACACACGTTGCACACACACACGTTATACACACACGTCACACCCACATCACCCACACACGTTACACACACGATATACACACACACATTGCACACATGTTACATACACATTTCACACACATGGATCAGTTAACCCCAGAACATCTACCTCAAACTCCAGGTACTCCAGCCGTAGCCTCTGCTCCTCCAGCTCCCGACCTTTGGCTTTGCAGTCGGGGGAGGTGGGGGTCTGGTCGCCCAGCTCCGAGCAAACCGCCCGGAACCGGATCTCGTGAGACTTCACCTGCTCCTCCTGGGGGGACGAGGACACACAACCACCTGAGTGTGTGTGTGTGTACCTGCGTCAGTGTGTGTGTGTGTGTGTGTGTGTGTACCTGGGTCAGGGCGTGTGTGTGTGTGTGAGTGTGTGTGTGTGTGTGTGTATGTGTGTGTGTGTACCTGCGTCAGTGTGTGTGTGTGTGTGTGTGTGTGTGTGTGTACCTGGGTCAGGGCGTGTGTGTGTGTGTGTGTGAGTGTGTGTGTGTGTGTGTATGTGTGTGTGTGTACCTGGGTCAAGGCGCTGGGGGACCCCGGCAGCAGCGGGCGGCTGAATCTCTTCTGGGAGCCGATGGCGGCGGGGAAGGGAGGGGCGGAGAACATGGCCGCCACCACGTTGATCCGCGTGATCCACGACTGCATGTGCTCAGCACTCCTGGGGGCGGGGCCACAACAGGACATCATCATCATCATCATCATCATCATCATCATCATCATCATCATCATCATCATAATAAGAGAGAGAGAGAGAGAGAGAGAGACAGAGAGAGAGACAGAGAGAGAGAGAGAGAGAGAGAGAGAGAGAGAGAGACAGAGAGAGAGAGAGAGAGAGAGAGAGAGAGAGAGAGAGAGAGAGAGAGAGAGAGAGAGAGAGAGAGAGAGAGAGAGAGAGTATCAGAGGGTTAGGGAGTGACTGACGGGGCCTGCAGCAGGAACACCCTCCAGTCGGCCGTCCTCAGGTAGAACACGTTGTCCCTCTTGCTGTAGTCGGCCGCCCGCATGGCCAGGCTGTGGTGGACCGACACCGCGTTCCTCAGGTCCTCCTCGCTGCCCTGCTCCCCCTGCAACCAATCATAGCACAGCACCACGTCAGCCAACCACAGCACAGCACTACGTCAGCCAACCACAGCACAGCACTACGTCAGCCAATCACACCGACCTCTTTAACCCTGGAAACAAGGATTTACATCCAAAGAAGAGCCGGTAGGGGTCAGGGGTCATAAGGGGTAGCTAGGGGTCAGGGGTCATAAGGGGCAGGCAGGGGTCAGGGGTCATAAGGTGCAGGTAGGGGTCAGGGGTCACCTTCTGCATGTGCAGTACCAGGCCCTTCAGGACGGCGTAGAACGACCTCCACCCCCTCTTCCCCCGAGGAGCTGAAAAAGACAACACACAAGATTAACACACAACGCACAACATCAACACACAACACACAAGATTAACAGACAACGCACAACATCAACACACAACACACAAGATTAACAGACAACGCACAACACCAACACACAACACACAAGATTAACAGACAACGCACAACATCAACACACAACACACAAGATTAACAGACAACGCACAACATCAACAAACAACACACAAGATTAACAGACAACGCACAACATCAACAAACAACACACAAGATTAACAGACAACGCTCAACATCAACACACAACACACAAGATTAACGCCCAACTCACAACATCAACACACAAGATTAACACAAAAGTACAACATCTACAGACAACATTAACAATGAACACACAACATCAATGCTCAAGACTAACACAAAGCAGAACATCAACACAAAGGATCAACACACAACAACAACACAACACACAACATCAACACAAAGGATCAACACATAACACACAATATCGACACAACACATCAACGACCACTATCAACACACAACACATAACATCAACACAACACACAGTATCAGCAGACAGGATGTTGTGTGTGTGTGTGTGTGCGTACTCTTCTTCCCGTCCGGGTCGGCGTGAACCTTCCGGACCAAAAAGCCCTCCTTATAGAGCTGGGCGTCGGCCTGCAGGGCCACGCCCCCCAGGGAGCGCTCTCCAATGGCAGCCCGCTTCAGGGTGTGGGAGGCGGAGTCCGTCCGCCCGTCAGCGAGCTCCGACATCGACTTCTTCAGGTCCTCCTCGTCACTTTGTGTGTGTGTGTGTGTGTGTGTGTGTGTGTGTGTGTGTGTGTGTGTGTGTGTGTGTGTGTGCGATTGTGTGGGCGGGTGTGTGTGTGTTGGGGGGGGGGGGATGACAACCATTAGTTCTTGTACATTAAAGGGTGATGACTTGAGGCTGGATTGTGGGGGTGAGAGGGGGAGGTGGGAGGGAGGAGAGGGGGAGGAGCGGGGGAGGTGGTGGAGCAGACATCAGGAGGTTTCAGGGTAAACAACACTCTGACACACACACTCTGAAGATCTGCTGTTGCTAGGTAACTAAGGAGGAGAGGAGAGGAAGAGAAGAGGAGAGAGGAGAGGAGGGGCGGGGATAAGAAGAAAGGAGAGAAGAGGAGAGAAGAGGAGAGGAGGAGAGGAGAGGAGGAGAGGAGAGGAGGAGAGGAGAGAGAGGAGGAGAGGAGAGGAGGGGCGGGGATAAGAAGAAAGGAGAGAAGAGGAGAGAAGAGGAGAGGAGGAGAGGAGTGGAGAGGAGAGGAGGAGAGGAGTGGAGAGGAGTGGAGAGGAGAGTTAACAGAAGGGTGGAGTTGAAAGTGTAGCAGCAGGGCGCCTGTACTCAACTGCTGTTGTGTTTGTCAGTGTACACACACACACACACACACACACACACACACACACACAAACACACACACAGACGTACACACATACACACACACACACACGCACACACACGGCTGACCTGTAATTATAGTCAGTGAATCAGGGACCAGTTGCCATGGCAACAAAGTTTCAAATGAGCTTCTAGAGGAACATGAAGGTCCCTATCTAAAACAACACACACACACACACACTCACATACAGATTCACAGTGCAGAACTCACATAGTCCACTGCAGTTTATCATTCTTGATGGAGCTGTACAGCGCCTGGGGAGGGACATGAAAACATCGTTACATCATCATGACATCGTCATGACATATTGGCATAATCATAGCATTATCATGACATCTTCATCATTCTGAATTTACTCGGACCATCAACAGTCATGTTTTTGTGTGTTTGTGTGTGTGTGCGTGTCTGATTGTGTGTGTGATTGTGTGTGTGATTGTGTGTGTGTGTGTGTGTGTGTGTGTGTGTGTGTGTGTGTGTGTGTGTGTGTGTGTGTGTGTGTGTGTGTGTGTGTGTGTATGTTAGTGTGTGTGTGTGTGTGTGTGTGTGATGTTCGGCTCTGCCTGACTCTCTTCCTCTACCAACACCAGTGGGCCAATCAGCTGCTCCATAACCAACAGAGGTTGGCCAATCAGCGGCTCCCTAACCAGCCCCAGTGGGCCAATCAGCTTCACCTTAACCACCAGCAGTGGGCCAATCAGCCGCTCCTTAAGCAACAGCAGCGGGCCAATCAGCCTCTCCTTAAGCAACAGAAGTGGGCCAATAAGCTGCTCCTTAACCAACAACAGTGGACCAATAAGCTGCTCCTTAACCAACAGCAGTGGGCCAATCAGCTGCCTCTTAACCAACAGCAGTGGGCCAATCAGCTGCCTCTTAACCAACAGCAGTGGGCCAATCAGCTGCTCCTTGCAGCGGCTCTGTTGCTGTGGAACATGGACCAGTGACCTCTAGTGGTGACGGGGGGGCGGGCGGCTGGTACCCAGAGTGAGACGTGGAGAGCCAAACGTAGAGAATCAAAAAAGGATTCTATTGAGCTCCATTGTGTTCTATTTGGTTTTGTTGTGTTCTATCAGGTTCTATCAGGTTGTGTGTGGTTCTATCAGGTTGTGTTGAGTTCTATCAGGTTGTGTTGGGTCCTATCAGTTGTGCTGGGTTCCATCAGGTTCTTTCCGGTTCTTTCCGGTTCCATCACGTTCTATTTGTTCTATCCGGTTCCATCAGGGTGTACCCGGTTCTATCCGGTTCCCCGAGGGGTGTAGGGTGTCTACCTTCTTCCTGCGGTTCTGCGGGGGCTGCTGGCGGTCCTGGCTCTTCCCCAGCAGGTCGGGGAAGGCCAGGGGTTTGAGGGAGCGTGAGCGCGGGGCTCGGGGGCACTGGAACCCGTCCTGGGAGCGCTGGTCCCGCTGGTCCCGCTGGGAGCGCACCGAGCACAGCGAGCGTGACCGCAGCCGGCCCGACGAGTGGATGCTGTTCACGCCGATCATGGTGGGGAGCCAATGGGGTGGGGCGGCTCAGAGGAGGAGGGCGGGTCTAGTGTGGACCAGGACCAGAGAACGCTGGGAGGAACGGCGAGGGTGCAGAGACGGGGGATCAGAGGGTCGGGGGGGGGCGGGGTTCAGGAGGCCGTCCCGTCACAGAAGCTCCTCATGAGGTAAACCAGCAGCTGGTGGTCTTGACCGGCTCTCTGAAGAACCTCAGAGATATCTCACATCAAAGGCCTTACCCTTCCCCGGAATCCACGAGCAGCTCGGTGTCAGCAGCCTATATACCTATAACACCTCTATTGACCTATAGGACGGTAACACCTCTATTGACCTATAGGACGGTAACACCTCTATTGACCTATAGGACGGTAACACCTCTATTGACCTATAGGACGGTAACACCTCTATTGACCTATAGGACGGTAACACCTCTATTGACCTATAGGACGGTAACACCTCTATTGACCTATAGGACGGTAACACCTCTATTGACCTATAGGACGGTAACACCTCTATTGACCTATAGGACGGTAACACCTCTATTGACCAATAGGACGGTAACACCTCTATTGACCAATAGGACGGTAACACCTCTATTGACCTATAGGACGGTAACACCTCTATTGACCTATAGGACGGTAACACCTCTATTGACCTATAGGACGGTAACACCTCTATTGACCAATAGGACGGTAACACCTCTATTGACCTATAGGACGGTAACACCTCTATTGACCTATAGGACGGTAACACCTCTATTGACCTATAGGACGGTAACACCTCTATTGACCTATAGGACGGTAACACCTCTAACACCTATAGGACAGTATCACCTCTAACATCTATAGGACAGTATCACCTATAGGACGGTAGCACTTATAGGACGGTAACATAACACCTCGAATGACCTATAGGACGGTAACGCCTGTAACACCTATAGGACGGTAACACCTCTAACACCTATAGGACAGTAACACCTCTAACACCTATAGGACAGTATCACCTCTAACACCTATCGGACAGTAAAACCTCTAACACCTATAGGACAGTAACACCTCTAACACTTATAGGATGGTAACACCTATAGGACAGTAACACCTCTAACGACCTATAGGACAGTAACACTTATAGGACGGTAACACCTATAGGACAGTAACACCTCTAACGAGCTGATCCTCAAACCTAGATCATTAAATCCAATAGTGAGAGAGTTGTGGGATTGACCCACATAGACGCGCACATCCAGACGAAAACACCGTGTGCAGAGAGAGGGACCCCAACGTGACGTCAGTGCACCTCCCGTCTGGGAAGGCCCTGCACAAAACAAACACACCCTCCTGGTCCCGGTCCTACTTGGTCCAGGTCCACTCAACACCCTCCTGGTCCGCCTCGGCCCAGGTCCCCTCAACACCCTCCTGGTCCACCTCGGCCCAGGTCCCCTCAACACCCTCCTGGCAATGAGCGAGGAGACAGAGAACCACCGACGAACGGAGAGGAGGAAATCCTGTTGCTCAGCGAGGAGCGGATAGACCAGCGGAGCGGCGAGACAAGCGGAGAGACAAGCAGAGAGACCAGCGCTGCTGTCGCTCTCAGATGAAAAACAGTCGGCTCTCAGTCCTCAAACTGGAATCAGTCCTAACAATCCATCTGCACTGTCTCTCTCTCTATCTCTCTCTCTCTATGGAGTCGTTTATCTTGCAGTCCAGACGATTCTGGTGAACACAACCTGCTGCCTTCTATCTCTCTCTCTCCGTGTATCTCTCTCTCTCTCTCTCTCTCTCTCTCTCTCTCTCCCTCCCTCCCTCTCATTTGGATTCTCAACCCCTCTCTCTCTCTCTCAATGCGCATTTCTCTGTAACCAGGCAGCCAATAGGATCTCTCTCCTCCAGAGCTTCTTGTGTGAAGTCTCTGAGCTCCACAGATCACAGAGTCTCCCCAAACCCCCTCCCTCTCCCTCTCTCTCTCTCTCCCTCTCCCTCTCTTTCTCTCGCTCTGAGGAGATGATTCATGGAGGAAGATGAATGAAGGTATATCTACTGGTGGAGGTCAATCAGACGTCAACACGCCCTCAGACCACCTCACACCAGTATGACCACCTCACACCAGTATGATCACCTCAGACCACCTCACACCAGTATGACCACCTCAGACCAGTTTGACCGCCTCAGAACAGTATGACCGCCTCAAACATCCTCAGACCACCTCAGTATTACCACCTCAGATCTGGGTGGTGTCTCTATGGAGATCTGGGTGGTGTCTCTGTAAAGATCTGGGTGGTGTCTATGTGGAGATCTGGGTGGTGTCTCTGTGGAGATCTGGGTGGTGTCTCTGTGGA
>NC_044062.1:9941704-10001704 GCF_902167405.1 Gadus morhua
GTGAGGAGCGAGAGAGAGAGAGAGAGAGAGAGAGAGAGAGAGAGAGAGAGAGAGAGAGAGAGAGAGAGAGAGAGAGAGAGAGAGAGAGAGAGAGAGAGAGAGAGAGAATGTGTTCTTGAGGTTTTCCATGGAATGCTTTAGCACCACATGAGTTTAATTAGAGTGGAGCTGAGGTAACCCCACCCAACACACAAACACACACACACACACACACACACACACACACACACACACACACACACACACACACACACACACACACACACACACACACACACACAACACATACACACACATACACGCAAACACAGAGACACCCTCGAACTACTGCTGATATGACTGTCAGATCGGACAGAGCAGGCTCCTCGAGTGAGCGTATCAGTTCTCAGATCCCAGTCGGACTTTTTAGCCTCACCTGGTGGCGGACCGCTGGAGCTGCAGCCAGCACCACCACCTGGTGGCGGACCACTGGAGCTGCAGCCAGCACCACCACCTGGTGGCGGGCCGCTTGAGCTGCAGCCAGCACCACCACCTGGTGGCGGACCACTGCAGCCAGCAGGTGTTGGCTTTAACTTGGAGGTAATTGGCTGTACCTCACTGTCATCATGTACCATGATTCTTACCACTCATCTTAGCATCCTGTTATCTTCTGTACTGCTAGTCTCCTGTAGCATGATGCTAACCGTTAGAACCTATTAGCTCGATGCTAATGCTAATACCAGGGTAGCAGAGACTGACCGGGAGCTGCCCTGGAGCGAGGAGGCGGAGTCAGCCTTATGGACGTCGTCTCTGCTGTTGGCTCGTCGCCATGACTCCCTCTCCCTCCGGGGACGCATTCTGGGGATGAGGTCATCTTTGGCTCCTCCTCCTCCGTTAAGCCCCGCCCGCACGGTGGGCAGTGTTTCGGAACGCGACGTCTCGTCCAGACTGGACACAACCGGTTCGACCAGTGGAGCGAAACTCAGGTCCATCTTCTGCCTGGGACCCTCTCTCCCCTGAGCCTACACACACACATGCACATGCACACCCACACCCACGTGCACACACACACACACACACACACAAACACACACACACAACCACGTGCACACAGACATACACACACACACACACACACACACACACACACACACATATGCAAACACACATGAACACACGTGTACACGTACAGAAACACACACACGTACACAAACACAGACATTCTTAATCTAGGGAGTGAGGGGGGTCTCACCTGTATGACGGGGGTCCCCCTGTATGAGGGGGGGTCTCACCTGTATGAGGGGGGGTCTCACCTGTGTGAGGGGGGGTCTTCCCTGTGTGAGGGGGTCTCACCTGCATGAGGGGGGGTCTTCCCTGTATGAGGGGGGTCTCACCTGTATGAGGGGGTCTCAACTGTATAAGGGGGGTCTCACCTGTATGTAGAGCGTGAGGGGGGGGTCTCACCTGTTTGTTGGGCGTGAGGGGGGGATCTCACCTGTATGAGGGGGTCTCACCTGTATAAGGGGGGTCTCACCTGTATGAGGGGGTCTCAACTGTATAAGGGGGGTCTCACGTGTATAAGGGGGGTCTCACCTGTATGTAGAGCGTGAGGGGGGGTCTCACCTGTATGTAGGGCGTGAGGGGGGGTCTCACCTGTATGTAGGGCGTGAGGGGGGGTCTCACCTGTATGTAAGGCGTGAGGGGGGGTCTCACCTGTATGTAGGGCGTGAGGGGGGGTCTCACCTGTATGTAGGGCGTGAGGGGGGGTCTCACCTGTATGTAGGGCGTGAGGGGGGGTCTCAACTGTATGTAGGGTGTGAGGGGGGGTCTCACCTGTATGTAGGGCGTGAGGGTGGACAGGTCGAAGCTGAAGGTGTGGGCGGGGCTCAGAAGGAGGTCCCAGCTGTCCAGGCTGGAGAAGGAGGTCCCCTTGGCACGGTGCGACTCCACGATGCTCTCGAAGTGCCGGCTGAAGGAGTCCAGCTGGGGGGGGCTGGGAAGGGGGAGGGGCCACCTCAGCTGGAGGGGGCCGTCCCACACCTCCGACCTGGGGGGCACACACATTTCAAACTCTGAAAATATTTCGACCCCAACTTCAATGTTGGTGCATCTGCTACCATATAGATGTGTGTGTGTGTGTGTATGTGTGTGTACGTGTTTGTGTGTGCGTGTGTGTGTGTGTGTGTCTGACCTCCGGGTCAGCAGCCCAGACTCCCGTTCGTCTTCCTGTCTCTTCCTGTCTCCCTGCATCCTGACGCTTGCCCAGCTGGCCACGCCCTCCTCCTCCTCTACTTCCTGATCAGGCTCCGCCCACTGCCGGGCCTTTCCCAGCAGCCTCTGGGAGCTTTGGGTAGGGCTATCCCCAGAGCCGGGCGTTCCCGGCGTGCTGCGGTTGCTCCCGAAGGCGGAGTCTTCCTCTAGCTCCTCCTCCGCCTGCGCCAGCATCACCTGGGGGGAGGAGCCGACAGATCCTTCAGGGGGCGCAACACGCTGCCATAGGTCAACAATAAAAGGGGACTTAAACAGCCAGCCAATCACAGTGCAGTAGTGCACCCTATGAAATCATCATAAAATCAACATGGTGTCACCGGAGTGACTCGTTAGAGCATAGAGAAAGGGGGTCATGGTGAGTGACAGGTCATGGTAAGGGACAGGTCATGGTGAGTGACAGGTGAAGGTGAGTGACAGGTGATGGTGAGTGACAGGTCCGTCTGCGTGACAGGTCCTACCTGGTCCAGGTCCGTCTCGCGGTAGCACCTCAGCGGGACGGCGTCCAGGTCGGTCTCAGAGTAGGTGATGCGCCGCCGGATGACGCCGGTGTTGGGGGAGGAGCCGGCGTTGGGGGCGGAGCCAGGCGGGCTGAGGGTCACCAGCTCCACCTGGACATGCTGCACCTGCTGCTGCCCCGATGACCTCTGACCCTCCAGCTCCCAGCCGCTCTGCTGATTGGTCAGCTTCAGGTGGAGGGAGTGGGGGGGGGGGCGGGTCAGAGGGCGGCCGTCTGCTGGAGAGAAGGGTTCTTAGTGCTGCAGACTGTGGTCCAACTGGGAGGCTGGCCAGTGGAACCAGTAGACCCACCTGTAGAGCCGCCGGGGTCCTGGGTGGAGACTCCGAACAGGAACTCCCACTTGGCCTGAGCGATCCTCTGGGATCGTGCACTCGGGTCTGGAGTGGTCTCGCTCTGCGGATCAGTGAAGTAGACGTTGAAGAACATGGCCAGAGGTCTGCTGTACCCACAGCCCCACCCCCTATTAACATAGACCCCGCCCCACCTGTGGTGTTGTGGGCGTGTCGCTCCGCTGACTGGACTGGCTGCAGCTTTCTGGGGACAGACTGCCCTCCGCGTCCGTCTGGGAGGCCCCGCCTCCCCCGCTGGCCCCGCCCCCTCCGCTGCCCCCCCCGCTGCCGGACACGCTGCCCGTCACCCCGCTGGAGCTCTGGGAGGAGGACCCCGCCCCTCTCCTCCGCCCCTCCGCTCCTCCTCCTCCGTCCCCCTCCTCTGTGTGAGGAGAGGGCCCCGCCCCCCCTCGGGATTCCGGGGGGGTCCCCGGGTCCAGGTCTCGGGGGGAGGGGCCCCCTGGAGGAGCCTCTTCTCTAGGGGTCAGCAGCCTCCTGGAGCCCCCCTCCCCCCTGAACTGAGGAGGCTGAAGGGCTGAATTGGCGTGGCCTGAAGGGGCATGGCTCGAGGGGGCGTGGCCTGAAGGGGCGGGGCTGGAGGGGGCGGGGCTGGAGGGGGCGGGGTGCCGGTTCCAGGGGTCCTGGCCTCCCCCCACTGGACAGAGGGTGCCCCCACGTCCCAAACGGTCTGGTTCTGCTCTCAGCAGGGGGGCCGGGTCCTGGGGGGTGGCGGGGGGGGAGGCCCAGGGCGAGGTTGTTCCGTGAATGAGCCCCTCCACCAGGGGGCCGTCAGGCGGTGGGTCTTCAGGGGGGGGGCTGCGGCGCTCGGTGAACAGGGAGGACCGGGATGCCTCCAGGGCTAGCCTGTTAGCTAGCCTACGAGCTACTTCAGGGCTCCTAGCGGGGGAGCTGCTCCGGCTGCTAGCAGATGGTCTTCTAGCACTGCTAGCATTGCTAGCATCGCTAGCGATGCCGTAGCCTTGGGGTGAATAGACTGACCTGTGAGGGCTACTGCTAGCACTAGGATGCATGCTATTCCTAGCATGTTGGTGCATGTTATTGTTACCAGTGCTGCGATCATTGTGAGCGCTGTGACTCAAGGCCATGCTGGTGTCGCTAAGATGGTAGCTCGTCCTGCAGGGGGGGCTAGCATGGTGGCTAGCATGGTAGCTAGCTCCTAACGGTGGATTAGAATGGTAGCTAGTGCTAAACGGTGGGCTAGCATGGTAGCTAGTGACTAACGGGGGGCTAGCATAGTAGCTTGTGCTGAACGTTGGGCTAGCATGGGGGCTAATGCTGCGGGGGGGGCTAGCATGGTAGCTAGTGCTGAACGTTGGGCTAGCATTGGGGCTAATGCTGCAGGGGGGGCTACTATGGTAGCTAGTGCTAGTGCTAGCAGGGATGTGGTGCTGGATGTCAGTGGGCCTCCCAGCATGCAACGGGGGTCGGTAGCGGCTGGATAAGCGGGGGCTCTCGTCCCCCAGCCAGGGCGGTGGGGGGTCCTGGTTCTGGGACCTCCTGGCAGGGGAGGAGGAGCGGTCCAGCATGGGGCTCCTTTGAGGCCCCCCGGACCAGCTGCTGCTCGCCGGATCGGGGACCTGGGCTGGGGGTCTGCAGGGCAGGGTGCGGGCGGCCCGCGGGGAGACCGGGCCCCTAGCCCAGGACCCGGACCAGGACCCGGACCCGGACCCGGCCCAGGACCCTCCGCAGGGGGACACCGGCTGTCGGGGCAGACTGGGGCTGTGGCCCCCCGGACATGGGCCGGCCGGCCCACGCCGGGGGGCAGGGGAGCCCCCATCCTCTGGGGTCCGTGGGGGCTCCGGGCCGGTCCGGCTGCGATTGGGGGAGCCATGGGGGGTCTGGCACCAGGGGGGGTCCATCCTGTCAGGCTCCTCCCCCCCCCACGGCGAGGGGGGGTCCGTCCGGTCGGCCGTCCACCTCGGCTCCCGGGTCCCAGGGCAGTCCCTGGTCCCGGGCCGGTCCCGGGAATCGGGGTAGTCCTGGGTCCCGGGCCGGTCCCGGGAATCTGGGTAGTCCTGGGTCCCGGGGGGGTCCCGGGTCCCAGGCCGGTCTAGGGTCCAGGGGGGGTCCCTTATCCCGGGCCGGTCACGGGAATCGGGGTGGTCGTGGGTCCCGGGGGGGTCCCGGGTCCTGGGGGGGTCCCGGGTCCCGGGGGGGTCCAGGCTCTGGACGTTGGCCTTCTGCACGTAGCTGAAGGTCACCACAGACCGCTGGCCCGCCTCAGGACGTGGCCTGGGGGAGGCGGGCGGGGCCGACAGCATCCCTCGCCCCGGACCGGGGCCTCCCCGGGGGGGGAGGGGCTCTGGAGGGGTGAGGAGTCTTGTCCGGTCCGGGTCCTGGCAGCGCCGGCTCTGGGGGGGGGGCAGATCCGTAGGGGGGGCTCCCGGGTGCTGGGGGGCTCCCGGGTGCTGGGGGTCCAAGGGGTCCGGGGGAAGGGAGCTGGGATCTCTGCTGGTCCTGGGGCGGGGGGGCGGTCCATGGGGGGGGGTCCGGCGAGAGGGGGGGGGGGGGCTAGGACCTTGGAGCATCCGAGGATTTGACTGCTCATCTCCTCCTCCTCCTGGGGAGCGCACTTCCAGGTAGAGGTGGAGGACCTGGCCTGGCTGGGTCATGCCCTGGGGGCGACCTCTGACCTCCGGGGGCTCTAGGTCAGCTGCTGAGGAGCTGAGGGCTTACTCTCCTGGTCCATCTGGAAACAGACTGGGAGACAGACAGACAGACAGACAGACAGACAGACAGACAGACAGACAGGCAAACACACACACACACACACACACACACACACACACACACACACACACACACACACACACACACACACACACACACACACACACACACACACACACACAGATGAAAGTCTCCTTGTTACTCTGCTGCTTCTGTTAGTAAAGATAATAGGATTCCCTTATTACCCAGCATGCAACTCTCCAACCTCAGGTACTTCATACACAAACACAAACAGACGCCCACACACACGCGTACATGCTTGCCAATTCATATACACAAACCAACGCACACAGACACACACACACACAACATACACACACACAAAGTGGACGAGGAAAAAGCTTACCCTGTGTTCTCATCTTTGTAACAACAAACAAGTTACCGTGGAAACGTCCTCTCCTTATTCTAGCTCTGTCTCTAATACAAATGTAATCCTCTCTCTCACGCTCTCTCTCTCTCTCCCAGCTTAAGTCTGTGAGGACCCCGCCCCCATATCTCTATTTCCCATTATCAGCCAATCAAAGGATTGGATTCAGACCAGCCTTCCTCAGCCATCCAATGTGGGCGGAGAGCAGAGTGTGGCAGATGGGAGGGGGAGGGGTTTAAAGAGGGGGTTAAATCTGTGCTTCAGTGTCTTTACCTTAACACCACCTACCTGCAGACTGACTTGTAGACTGTCCTGTAGACTAACCTGTAGACTGACTGACCTGTAGACTAACCTGTAGACTGACTGACCTGTAGACTAACCTGTAGACTTACCTGTAGACTAACCTGTAGACTGACCTGCAAACTGACTGACCTGTAGACTAACCTGTAGACTTACCTGTAAACTGACCTAGACTTACCTGTAGACTAAACTACCTGTAGACTAACCTGTAGACTGACTTGTAGATTAAACTACCTGTAGAATGACTAGCCTGTAGTGACCTGTAGACGGGCCTCCAGCCTCAGGTAGTAGGTCCTAGCCTCTAGCCCCCAGCCTCAGGTCGTAGGTCCTAGCCTCTAGCCCCCAGCCTCAGGTCGTAGGTCCTAGCCTCTAGCCCCCAGCCTCAGGTCCTAGCCTCTAGCCCCCAGCCTCAGGTCTGAGGTCCTAGCCTCTAGCCCCCAGCCTCAGGTGTGTGTTTCCACTCTGGTCAGGACCCCTGGTGGCTGAACCAGACGACCAGATGCGAAAAAGGAGTGATACTTCAGCCTCACCAACCCCTTCCTCCAGACCTCGTCTGAGGCTGCCTGGGTCTTCATCATTAAACTCCAACACACACAGTATGGCAAAATGTAGACCCAACTTTGAATACTTATGCAACATGGTGGTGATGGTGCCACCCGGCATTCACTGACTCAGGGGATTGATGCAGACTTTACCATCTTAGTGTTTCACAATAAACACGAGGATCCATTTATGATAGCTGACTATCTAGAGTCTAGAGTGTGTGTGTGTGTGTGTGTGTGTGTGTGTGTGTGTGTGTGTGTGTGTGTGTGTGTGTGTGTGTGTGTGTGTGTGTGTGTGTGTGTGTGTGTGTGTGTGTGTGCATGCGTGCGTGTGTGTGTGTATGTGTGTGTTCAATAACTTATTAACTTTGTTGGGCAGTAAAGTATTCTAAAGTGGTCCGTCAGTCCTATCCCGGCCGTCGGTCCGTCTGCCCACCGGTCTCCGGTTAAACAGGAGCCGCACCGCTTATGACCGCGGACCGTAAGGAACCCACCGGTTACCTCACAGCCGAGCGGGAGACACATGAACGGAGAATAACGGAACTCACCGACGAGCGGGCGAAGCCACCGCACACACCGGGACACTCACCGGTCCTGGCCGAGGGGAGACCTGCTCCGGTCCGGGAAAGGCGGACAGTCGCCCGGTGGCTCCGGTGCTCCCGGTGACGGTGGGATTTATGTAGGCTCCGGTTTCCGAGTGCGGACGCGGTGGGTGACGTCACGAAGCGCGTGGCGGAGGAGGAGCGAACCGGGTCCTGAACGGACAGCTCCTCTCGCGCTCCACGGGACGAGACGTGCGCGCGTCCTCGACACCGGAATAACGTTTGCTTAATTGATTAGTGACGTCACTCATATAACCGTGGTAGTGGCGGGAGATTCGGCGGTTTCCCTGTTTACCCCTGACACCGGAACCGATGGGTGGCAAAACGAGCTGACCGGAGAGCCTCTCCCGGTGTCCCCTGAGTTCACCCTCTCAGCGCCTGCAGCAGCATCGCCTCATAGGTGACTAGCGGATGAAGTGGTGAATTGTTGTTACTCTCAGCGCGACGTGTTGTCTTGTAGGACTGCAGCCATTCAGAGATTTGCAATTCCTTATGAGTAAAATAAGTAGATCATTAATAAAGAATGTGATTATGAATAATTGACTGCTATACACAGGAGAGTGGGTGAGTTAGAGAGATGGAGAGTCGGAGTGAGTGAGAAAATGTGAGCGGGAGAGAGAGAGAGAGAGAGAGAGAGAGAGAGAGAGAGAGAGAGAGAGAGAGAGAGAGAGAGAGAGAGAGAGAGAGAGAGAGAGAGAGAGAGAGAGAGAGAGAGAGAGAGAGAGAGAGAGAGAGAGAGAGAGAGAGAGAGAGAGAGAGAGACTGAGTGAGTGAATGTTCTACTAAGATGAACTAGCCGAGGTGACATGAAAGCAGCCGGGGGGGACGGGTCGTCCAGCAGGGGGCGACTTTCACCAGGTTTTTACAGGCACTCATACTTGTACTCATCTACAGACAAGTAGTGCAGCTACTGTCACCGCTGTTGTATTATGTTGTTCCTGCGGTCCAATGGGCCATATATATTTTTTTTTTATTTAACCTTTTTTTATCAAGGTGAGTCCCATGAAACTTTTTCAAGGGAGCCCTGACATACAGACATATAGATAGTATGCATACACATAGTAGTACTACTTTAGTACTGTACTGTCGAATTACTGTAGAATTACTACCAGTACAATTAGCCATACAGTTCTACAGTGTGTGTATGTTAAACTCTTCCCTCCTGCAGTGAGAACTAAGAAAACCAAAGGGGTGACCTGGCAACTTGAATTGAAACACACACAAACACACGCACACACCGAGACACACGCGCACACAGACACACAGACACACACACACACACACACACACACACACACACACACACACACACACACACACACACACACACACTTATACACACACACACAAACACAAACCCGCTCACACAAACACACACTCAAACACATGCACGCAAACACACACACTCACACGAAAACACACACACACACACACACACACACACACACACACACACACACACACACACATTCAGACACACACTTAGACACACACACACACACACACACACACACACATACACACACTTAGACACATACTCACACAAACACTCACCCACACACAGCAGTATATTGAGGATTTTCGGGCGGTGAAACCACGACACTGAGGTGCTCATGAATATTCAGGAGAGCATTCTGATAGTTTCATGGGTGGTTCTTCACTTCTCCCCCCTCACCCTACAGACCCCCCCCCACACACACACACACAGAACCCCTGGTATCCCCCCCCCATGGTCTCGCCCAGTCTATCACTGTTTGGTATATGCTACACGTGATCCTCCTAAAATGGCGCCATTCGATTGGTTCGCTTCCTCGGGATTGAGACCTCAAACTCAGGATTGGTTTTCATGGCAAAATGTCCCGCTTTGTTCTCTAATAAAATCAAATAAATCCAGGCAAAAAGTGTTATCTTGTTTATTTTTGGAGCGTTCACGTGTAGTAGGCTATATACTGAAACAATTATTCATAATAAAATATCTGTGTGTATGTTCTCAGTGTGTATATGTTCTCAGTGTGTGTCTCATATGCTCTCAGTGTGTGTCTCAGTGTGTATGTTCTCAGTGTGTGTGCTCTCAGTGTGTATGCCCTCAGTGTGTGTAATTCACCAATGACCAATGACCCCCCTGCTCATTTCCAGGTTACATTAACCTCTGGTGAAGATGAGCGGGTTTTTTTAGGAGCTGTTCTACCTGTCCTCGTGCTCTACTCCTCTCTTCGACAGCGTGGTGGAGGGGCGTTGTTCACCTATCTGTATCCACGCCCACTCTGGCAGGTTGGCGCTTAAGCCCCGCCCCTCGCTAATAGGCTTTTATTCGGGTCTGAAAGCAGGTGAGGTCAGACGCCAGCAGACTCTCACACACACAACCACCTGCTCGGCTTTGTGTCATTTGATCAGCAGCAGCAGAAAAAGAATAAGAAGAAAAGGAAGAAGCAGCAGCAGCAGCGATGAACGCCACGGACTACCCGTTCTCTGAGTACTCATTCGAGAGGAGCTTCGACGAGAGGAGCGCCATCGACTGGATGCAGAACCACTGGTGAGACTCCTTCTGTCGGAATGTGACCCACACGGCCGGGGGACTACAGCCCGGTCCCCTCTTGGTGGCATCGGTCCTTTAGCGACTGCTCTGGTGGGCGACGTGAGACCAGAGTCTTGTTGATCTGGGTCCTGCGTTCAGGACTCGCCTGATCTGGACGCGCGGCTCTGATTTCTATCTGGTTTGTAGCTCAATTTGGCTCAAGCCTGTCTACAGAGCCACGTTTGGGAGAACCGAAACTTAGCCTAGTAGCCTTTATGGTCTGAGAGGAGCTGGTCTCCAGTGACCCGCTCCGTCATGGTGCGTCATCAGGTAGCCTATTCCACAGGTGTGGTGAATCTAGCGACGGGCTGGTCGCCGGGGAAGTGATTTGATCCGTAGGTAAACAAACTGGGAGCCCGCTGAGGAGCAGATTGTAGAGCCGTTAATTTACCTTCTTCTGTTGACTTGTGGATCTACTGTCTTCTCTACCTTCTCACGTATGCTTTCAATCACTGCCGTTATATTGTAAACAGTTTAACAATATTCATAATGCCAAGTGCTATAAATTATTTAAATCTGATAGTCGGAAAATCCTTAGGGGTGATCTATTCCTGTACTTTTGAAACCCCTGGTCCTCACCCCTGCCGGCACTGACTGATCCTCTAACCCCTGCTGGGTCTGACTGATCCACTAACCCCTGCTGGGTCTGACTGATCCTCTATCCCTTGTGTTGTAGGACCAAGGCCTTTGCGTTCTGCGCTCTGTATGCGGTGCTGGTGTTCGGAGGGCAGCACTTCATGAGGGAACGGCCGAAGCTGAACCTGAGGAGACCGCTGGTGCTGTGGTCCCTGGGCCTGGCTGTCTTCAGGTGAGGACCGCAGACATACGGGGAGCAGTCAGACGGGTGGAGGGAGTGAAGCAGGCGGACTTCCCTCTCCTCTCCTTCCATCCCTGAGCTGCAGAACCTCGTTCCATCAGCGTCTGGATATTGGTACACTTTCTGGAATGTCAGAATTGTGCAGGCTTTATGATGAACTTGCTCTTCCACTCTGCGTCTCGCTCTCTCAGCATCGTGGGGGCGGTCCGCACCGGCTGGTACATGCTCTACGTGCTCTCCTCCGGGGGCTTCAGGAGGTCCATCTGTGACCAGGGCTTCTACTACGCTCCCGTCTCCAAGTTCTGGGCCTACGCCTTCGTCCTCAGCAAGGCTCCGGAGCTCGGTAAGCCCTCCCCTCTGACCCCCGACCTCTGGGTCGTCCATCATCTGCTGACTGTTGGATGGATTGTACTCTCCCTAAAATACCTTCAGACTCCATGTTCCTTCGGAACTGTCTGACCCCTACCTGCTCCTGGCTGAGCTGTCTGTACTGTCTACCCTTGCTGAGCGGACTGTACTGTCTAACCCCTACCTGCTCCTGGCTGACCCGTCTGTGCCGTCCATCCCCAGGCGACACCTTGTTCATCGTGCTCCGTAAGCAGCGCCTCATCTTCCTCCACTGGTACCACCACATCACGGTGCTGCTCTACTCCTGGTACTCCTACAAGGACACGGTGGCGGGCGGCGGCTGGTTCATGACCATGAACTTCTCGGTGCACGCGCTCATGTACTCGTACTACGCGGCGCGCGCGGCGGGCGTCCGCGTGCCGCGCCCGCTGGCCATGCTGATCACCAGCGCCCAGATCAGCCAGATGCTGATGGGCGTGACTGTGAGCGCGCTGGTGTACCGCTGGATGCAGAGCGGGGACTGCCCCTCCCACCTGGACAACATCGTGTGGGCCTCGCTCATGTACTTCAGCTACCTGGTGCTGTTCACCCAGTTCTTCTACCAGACCTACCTGAGGGGCCGCGCGCCCCCCAAGAGCCCCAAGAGCCCTAAGACCTCCAAGCTGGACTAGGGCCCGCGGGGCGGGGGGCCCCAGGGGCCGGGATGGGACATCACCTTTTTTAAAGAATCTCTCCAACCAGCGAGGTGCTGCGGGACCAGTCTGGTTGGAACCGGTTCTGCAGTATACCAGTTTTATAGCCATGCCTTTTTTAGCAGTGTCAGGTCTGCTGGGTTCACCTGCCATGAAGACGCGCACCCTTCCTGCCTCACCACCCCCCCAGTGGGGGTGGGACGTTGCATCATTCACCCACCCACATTCCAGACTCATGGCCTCATTGAAGTGTTTCTTGGCAACCGAGCGATGCTGCGTTACCCGGGGAACCGGTCGGACCGGTGCGGCGGCTGAGGAGTGCTGAGAGGAGGGGGCGGAGCCTGCAGGTGCTCTCAGGGCGCGGCGCCGGCTCTCGGTCCGCCGGTTCTTCGACATCCCTGAGCTCTCTGGGTGGAGTCCCGTTTCGGGTCGTCCCGACACGGAAGTGGACGCTGGTTGATCCGTTAGCGTGTTCTGAAGAGCTGGGACTTCTCCCCGGGCTCACGTCAGTCCTTATGTTTGTTTTCTAAATCTTTAATAATTTATTCAGTGGCTACTCGGGGTTCCGCTCATCACTGCCCTCTCGTGGGCCGCTGTGTTCCGCTCATCACTGCCCTCTAGTGGGCATTTTTTTTAAAACGATACACGATCTACTACCTCAACTATGGACCGATTTTAATGGTTCTAAGTAAGGAACACATTCAGAATTTTGGTGTGATAAATGTTTACTAAGAGTTGTTCACACGTTTTGGAGAGATAATTTACACATCTTGCTGGTAAAATCTTTCCAAAAGTCAAATGGAGAATATACTGGTCTTTATAAAGGACCTGGTTGGCTGGGGGGGGGGGGGGGGGGGTTGTTCCCTAGAGAAGATTTAATCAGAATGTAAACTGTCTGCACTGTAAAACTACCAAGTATGACAACAAACAAGTATTGAAGAGCAATGGAAGGCCGGCCACACGGCCCGACTTTAGCTTGTTGAATGTAACCAAGGTTATGAATGAAGCAATCTGAGATCAAGCTCCTGTTACATTTTATTTAAAGTTTGGAAACTATTTTAATGTTTTGAAAAAAAAGGTAATAAAGAACATTTGAGTGTAAAGCTTGGCACCAATCTCTGGCTCATTGATCTGCAATGTGTTTATTCAAGTGCAATAACGTGACAAACAGTTTTAATTGAGGTCATGAGATGCATATGTAGCCAAACTACAGTCCACCCAGCAGGGGGCCGGAGGTAGACGACCACCAGGTCTGGGGTCAAGGCAGAGGTCACTTGGGGATCAGTATCGGTCCAGTGGTCAAACTGTCGCCACAATTTGAGCTCTGAACCTGAGGAGGTCAGAGCCGTCTCCACGACGACCGACTGCTGGGTCATGGGCGGTCTGGGTCTAGTCCAGGGGGTGTTCTGGTCCGGGTCTCTCCCGGGTCAGGGGGCGGTCTGGCCCATGTCCCTCCAGCTCTTCCACAGCAGCAGGTCCTTGCTCTTGCCCAGCACCACGGCGATGCGCGGCAGGCGGCAGCCGTTGAACTGACCCACGCCCGCGTCCCGGCCCAGGGCCACCAGCATGGTCACGCTGCCTAGCAACACAACACAAGTTACCTAGCAACACGGTGCAGTGAACTAGCAACACAACGCAGGGCTAAGTCAACGTCGGGAGATAGATGCTACCTGTGTGAGTTAGCGCTGGGAGCTAGATGCTACCTGTGTGAGTTAGCGCTGGGAGCTAGATGCTACCTGTGTGAGTTAGCGCTGGGAGCTAGATGCTACCTGTGTGAGTTAGTGATGGGAGCTAGATGCTACCTGTGTGAGTTAGCGCTGGGAGCTAGATGCTACCTGTGTGAGTTAGCGCTGGGAGCTAGATGCTACCTGTGTGAGTTAGCGCTGGGAGCTAGATGCTACCTGTGTGAGTTAGTGATGGGAGCTAGATGCTACCTGTGTGAGTTAGCGCTGGGAGCTAGATGCTACCTGTGTGAGATAGTGCTGGGAGCTACCTGTGCTGTAGGTACACAGATCCTTCCCTGATAGGCTGTTGGTGATGTTGCTAACGGCGACGGCGGCGTGGAGCCCGGCGTGGTACGCCATCTTCGGCTCTTGGATGTTGGCGCAGTCTCCGACGGCGTAGATGTTTGGGTGCGACCCCACCTGGAGGTGGGGGTTCACCTTCAGAGATCCATCCTCTGCTACCCAGTCGGCTGGAGAAGAACAAGGAGTTCAGTATTAGATCCTCATCAGGGACCTTCTCTAGGGGTCTGGGGGGGGGCGTAGATCTAGACTCACCCAGTGTGTGTTCTGGGGGGTGGTGGTATAGACTGGCTGTGGGGTCTGGGGGATGGTGGTCTAGCCTTACCCAGGCTTGGGGGTCTGGGGGGGTGGTGGTCTAGACTCACCCAGAGTGGGGTCTGGGGGGGTGGTGGTCTAGACTCACCCAGAGTGGGGTCTAGGGGGGCGGTGGTCTAGACTCACCCAGTGTGGGGTCTGGGGGGTGGTGGTCTAGCCTCACCCAGTGTGTGTTCTGGGGGGTGGTGGTACAGACTCACCCAGTGTGGGGTCTGGGGGGCGGTGGTCTAGCCTCACCCAGTGTGTGTTCTGGGGGGTGGTGGTCTAGACTCACCCAGGCCGGATGCGTAGGCAGCAGAGTTGACCCTCTGCCCGGTGCAGCTGATGACCAGGTCGGCCCTGATCTCCGTGCCCTGGTCTGTGGTCAGAAGCTGGTTCCTCCGGGTCACGTTAAGCTCCACCCCCTCCAGGCCCAACAGCTTCTGGCCTGCCCGGAGCCAGAGAGAAGGACTCATTCACCACAGCCTTCAGACAGACACTGGTGGTGATCAGGGGTCTAAAGCCCCGCCACAAGGTCTCACCCAGAACCAGCTCCACTCCCTTTTCCATCAGGACCTCCTTCGCCTGCTGCCTGACGCTGGCCAGCAGGCCCGGGTCGGCCAGGGGGATCCGGGAATGGACCAGGACCACCTGCCGGGAGAAACACCTTTAGGACCCTCAAGAACACATAGAGCTATAGGGGGTACAGACTACATCCTGGGGCTGGAGAACCAGACCTATAGAGGGGTACAGACTACATCCTGGGGCTGGAGAACCAGACATATAGAGGGGTACAGACTACATCCTGGGGTTGGAGGACCAGACCTATGGAGGGGTACAGACTACATCCTGGGGCTGGAGAACCAGACCTATAGAGGGGTACAGACTACATCCTGGGGTTGGAGAACCAGACCTATAGAGGGGTACAGACTACATCCTGGGGCTGGAGAACCAGACCTATAGAGGGGTACAGACTACATCCTGGGGCTGGAGAACCAGACCTATAGAGGGGTACAGACTACGCCCCTTGGGCGGGAGGACCAGACCTATAGAGGGGTACAGACTACATCCTGGGGCTGGAGAACCAGACCTATAGAGGGGTACAGACTACGTCCTGGGGCGGGAGGACCATTCCTACCTTCTTGTCTGGGAACTCCGTCTTGATCTCGGCAGCCATCTCCACTCCCGTCACCCCCCCACCCACCACCAGAACCGACCCCGCGGCCTGGATCTACACACACACACACACACACACACACACACACACACACACACACACACACACACACACACACACACACACACACACACACACACACACACACACACACACTTACTCTTACACTTACTCTTACAATTACTCTTACACCTACTCTTACACCTACTCTTACACTTAGGGAAGACTTAAAGCTAGTGTTTACAGTGTTTGATGGCTGGTTTGTATGGGCTAGTGTGCCCTTGGGCTAGTGTGTCCTTGGGATGGTGTATCCTTGGGCTAGTGTTTGGGGCTAATCCCCAGGCGTGGGGCTAGTTTGTAGGGTGTGGTTGGTGTCTCCGGGGCTGCGGGCTACGTCACCTGCTGGAGGAGGTCCTGGTACCTCTGGACGGCGGTCTGGGTGGAGGAGGGGCTGGTGTACTTCCCCGGGAAGGTGCCCTCCGTACCGGTGCAGAGGATCAGGTGGGAGTAGAGTACCTCCTGGAAGACACCCTCCCTAATCAATCCTTCATTCAGATCCCCAATCAATCAATCAATCAATCAATCAATCAATCAAACAATCAATCAATAATTCCATCCTTCAGATCTTCCTCCTCCACCCCACCCACCTGCCCGTCCTCCAACACCACCCTCTGTCCCTCTGGCTCCACCAGCACCACCCGTCCCTGGGTGAAGCTCTCTCCAAACGTCTCTGCATAGGGGATGAAGGTCTTCTGGGCAAAGCCTGAGGAACAGCCCATAATAACCATCATCACCATCATCGTCATTATGTTGAGGGTGAACAGCCCATAATAACCATCATCATCATTGCATGTTGAGGGTGAACAGCCCATAATAATCGCATCGTCGTCATGTTGAGGATGAACAACCCATAATAACCATCATCATGAAGATGAACCGCCCATAATATGGTGTGCTGCATCCATCTTTAATAACATGAGTAACATCCGTTTATAACGTCATTCCAGATCCCGTTTGGCCAGATGATTTCACCGGCGTTTTTCATCACGCAAAATATCAGTAACGTAGGATTGAAAATAGGCAGCAGATATGCAAATAAATAATCAGTAACAACACATTACTATATCATCATCGTTGATATAACTACCGTCCTGCACGGAGGCGCGCAGCGCGCCGGGGTTGTGATGGAACGCGTCTTTGAGGTCGATGAGGGTGAACCTGACACCGCTGGACTTCAGCTGCTGGGCGGCCGCGATGCCTCCGAACCCCCCGCCGACTACCACCACATGGACCCCCTCCGGCACGGAGCCCTGGGCCCCCATCACAGCGTCCCGGCGCGGACACACACACTCAGCTCGGGGGAACTGGCAGATTCCCGAACTAACTTCCCGCTGTCAGACCTCCGGCAGGAGGACGTGATGGAGTCCTTCTGGGTCTCGTTGGAGCTTTGGAAAGTTCCGCCTCAGACACCCACGGGCCGTGGGCGCTTCTGCGAGGGTGGAAGGGTTGACCAGGATATCAGCTGACGAAATAAAGTTTCATAACTCGCTGTTTCCTCATAACTCGCTACCGATGACCCCGAGTTATCGCTGTTTTCTTCAATGTTTAACTTTCCTGTTCAGTTCCGTGACGTCACTGTAAATAACCACGCCCACTGCTGCAGGTTCGACCAATCTGCTGTGACTTGGCCCCACACCACATATACCTCTGATACATGTCATGTATTTGTAACGAAGTCTTACATTGGCAGTGTTAAAATATCAATTGAATGCACCAATATGCAGATGTACACACGTATTCAATTGAAATAATAAATAACTATGTATCAATAAGAATTATTCAACTTCATTCAGAATAACATTTGACACTTTTTTTCTTTTACATTTAGGATTAGTGATCGTTTAATCAAAGACATAATCCATTATTTAAATGAACAAATAAAGGCGCCTGTAAACAGCCCACGCCCCCTGGTGGCGGACCCCCGACCTGCTGTTAACAGCTCCCGCTCCCTGGTGGTGGACCTTGTGCCTTTTTCATGAAGAGGAGAACCGTCCGCACACAGCGTTTCTTTGTCTTGAGGACATTTCACCGTGAGGTCTGTAGTAATCTGTTCAATGACTCCATTATAACTGAATCCTCTCAATACAGAAGCTGTTGGGATCATTTGCTCCCTTCAGAAGGTTGTTCAGTTCAGAACATTGTGACATATCTCCACTCCTCACTGATGCCTCACAATGTAGACAGACTTGTTATATTGACTGGTTGATATTTTAAGAGGCATACCTCTCTCATCACAGAAAGATGCGTTCAAAGGTTGTAGGTTGAGAAGACGAGATACTGATCGTCTCAATGTTCAGTGTCTGATTCATGAAGCATGTACCCTTCCTGTTTTTCAACAGGTGATATTTGTTGTTCTATTTCCTCCTGTATCTGTTAAATTAGTGCGGTCTACATTTGAATTGAAAACAAATCTGGAGAGAATCGGCATCTCAATTCTAAGCTAGAAAATTGTGATTCTTATTTGATCAAGAATCATGCAGCCAGTGTCTATTTTAATCTAAACAAAAACTTAGAAGAAAACGTTGTACTGTGTATAGGTGGAGGTTCATAGATGGGTGGAGTAGTTTGGTGATAGTTGAACTGTGAACAGATGGATGTACATAGAAACATTCACCTCATAAACCATAACACACTGCTCTCATGAAAGTACTCATTGTAGGAGCCTAAATGCCTATTTGCTTTATTTACGTTCATATTTTATGATGATGTTCGGATTTTCATAAGTGAAATAATATAATTGTAAATTGTGTTCATTTCAAATATATAGAATTTTATTTTGAAATTCACTTACAATATTTGTTGGTGTTTGCGCACATTTAGTTACTTTATTTGAAGTGTGAGAGGAACTTAATTGTGTTAACTACCTTTATACCACGGTCTGGGGGAATACTCAATTCTGATTGGCTGCAGGGTGTGCATTAACTTTTTAAGACTCGATAAGTAGATTGACGAACACAGAGATTGTGCCGTCCGTCAACAACACGCAAGCTCTGTGTTCGCCAATCGAGTCCCTGATAGACTTACAAAGTTATCAATGCCTCGTTTTATATGTTAAGACCTTTAGTATAGGCCTGCTACCAAAGAAGTGTCGGGCTACTTCTAGCCTTTGAGTGGTTTATAATAACGATTTAGTTTTTACCATAACACATGCCCCCATCGTTCCAAGTTTATAGCGTTTTGGTAAAATCGGCTAAAAACAGCCAACTTAAGAATGCGTCTATACGCGCTTTTTTGCTCCCAAACGAACATTCCAACTCGTTATCATACTTAACATATCCCAGATCCATTTTACACCGGATTTCTCCTTTAAGCTCTTAATGTGAACTTATCGGTTCTTATGATTATGAAACACCCCCCACATTGTCTGGATTTACTTTGGCATGTTAACAATCGTCTTCCCTTGACATAAACACAAAGGTCTAATAGGCCATGTAGTCCATGATCCACAGACCCCAAAAGGGGCCAAAGCAACCCCAGTGGTGGTGATGACCACTTGCAGCTCATGGACTTGAAAGACTTGATTTTGGGTTTAACAAGCATATTATAACTTGTCTGTGATATACAGTGGCATTAAGTTATGTTTTACTTCTGTCTTACTATTTTAGGGGGATAAAATCATTGAGGGAGAGAGCATCAGGCTAGTCATCGTTGGTGATCCTGCATATCCACTCCTTCCATGGCTGATTAAAGGATATCTTAGCTGCACAGCTAACTCCAGAAGAGGAATCACTCAATGTTTATCAAAGTTTGCACCGGGTTGGGGTGGAAAACACATGTACATTTTGCATATAGTACCCATATCAAATTGTATACATAGATAAAGATTGTATTAAATGTATAAATTGTAAACATGCTGTACCAAACGTATTGATATATGGATTGTATACATATATAAATAATAAAAATAAAATTAATAATAATCAATAGTCTATTAAATTGCATTTATGTATGGATTGAATATATATATAAATATTGCAAATTCATGTCAGGTCAAGTTCTTTGTGCATAAATGTATCGACGGAGTGGACCAATTGCAAACTACTGCAGCTGCTCTAAGTTAAAAAGTAGCCGCACCCACCCCAAACTAATCGGAATAAGTGTATACATGTCTATTAAAGCGGACTACACCACCTCTTCTATTCCGCATAGAATCTGATCCTTTTCTATTCCGATTGAGCTGTTCTTCCACTTCTAATCGGATCAGATGTGTCCATGTAAACGCTGCTACTGACACACACACACACACACACACACACACACACACACACACACACACACACACACACACACACACACACACACACACACACACACGCACACAAACACACAGACACACACACAGACACACACACACACGCACAAAACCAAACACAATATATGACACATCTTTTACCGAAGTCGTTAAAGGTCAGCAATGGATTATGGGAAGAGTAGTTAACTCGTTCACTTTTGTACACATAATGTGTCTGACACTTGGCTTGGATCCACTATTGGATCATACAGACTGAGGAGGATCAGCAAAGTAGAACAAGTGTTACTGATGAACAAAATCAGTTACTGATGGTAAAGCATAAATTTGTCTTAACATGTATATTCGAATACATGTTAACTATGATAAACCTCACCTATATGAAACAGTAGGATAATACTTTTGGTATTTTATATTATTCCTGTATATTATATAGTAAGACCCATTTAAATGTTGTATTATTTGCAAACTAGCTCTTGCCATTTATTTATTATAGTGTAATGTTTTACTTTACTAGGGAGACATCATCATTTCACCACCTCCATCAACCACTACCATTACACACTGCAATGCTGAACTAACATAAAGTTGGTTCTCTATTTTGGTCACGATGATCTTGTATCTTAACGCACGCACATGTGCATTTTATTCTGTTGATTAAATACAGTCGGACTCTTTCGACGTCTTCGACTTTTCAAATAGCTTCACAGACGGTCTGTTTCACTGCAGTGCGTTACAAACTTCCGGACCTCTTGAGTTTAAATGACGGTCCAATCAGAGCCGTCGGGAGGCGGGGCCCATTCCGCGGTCCGCAGCGAGGACCTTCTAAGTTCCCGCGAGGAGTAGCGCCTCTGTGCCAGGCTCCGTTACACGTCCCGGGATAACGCATCATCATCACCCCGCCACGCCGCCGTGAACAGAACCCGAAACCCCCGCATGGAGGAACCCTGAACCAAGGTCCGCTTCTCCCGGAGGTAAGCGGGTCTCCTTGCTACTTTGGACCACGTCCTGGTCCGCAGTCCGGGTCTGTGCAGTCCGCTGGGGGAGAGGGAGGTTTGGGTCTAGCGGGGCTCCGTAGCTGGTCCGGACTGAGGCGCGAGGACTGGACTGTTGTGGTTACTTTCTTGTGTCGCCTCGAGCCCTTTGTTTCACGTCTCGTTCCCATGGTGATGACGCGCCTCGAGCCGACCCGTTGGAATGACCTGACACCACGAGCCTCACCAGGCTGAACCGTACGTCCCCCGCGGGGTTCAAACCCGTGTTTGTGGTCTTATCAAACTTAAACTAAGCTAATAAATACACTCAGACATTGTTATTAGAACCAGGACCTAGCCGTTAGCTCCAGCCTTGGGCTTCATATGAGTTGTTATGTCCTTAATACCACCACCATCATCATCATATTCTCCACCTCCAAACTCTAGTTATTCTTCGAAGTTCTTCCCTAAAAGCTTCTGCTGGGAACTCGAGACACAGTCTGTCGGTCGTGTTACGTAACAAGAAGAGTGGACAGACAGACAGATGAGAGGTCAGACAGACAGGTGAGGGGACAGACAGATTAGAGGACAGACAGACAGACAGATGAGGGGACAGACAGATTAGAGGACAGACAGACAGGTGAGAGGACAGACAGACAGATGAGGGGACAGACAATATGGTGAGGGGATAGAAAGATGAGAGGACAGACAGATGAGAGGAGGGACAGACAGGTGAGAGGTCAGACAGGTGTGGGGACAGACAGAAAGCCGAGAGTACAGACAGATAAGGGACAGACAGATGAGTATAGACAGACAGATGAGGGGACAGACAGGTTAGAGGACAGAGAGGTGAGGGGACTGACAGACAGGCGAGAGGACAGACATGTGAAGGGACAGACGGGTGAGGGGATAGACAGACAGGTGAGAAGTTAAAATGTGGAGGTCTTTAAACTGTAATGCAGTCCGCTCGCTGGTCTAATGAGGTCAGAACGGTTGTGTCCTTCTGTAGAGAGGTTCCTGTGTGCCTACAGATCGGGACCAGTGGAGTCCGTTCATCTCTAGCCTGCTGAACTCCTCGTGTGTCACAGAGCCTCGCAGTGATCCTCAAGCCCCTGCTGTCACTCTCATGGACCCTAGCACCTCTTACTCAATGGGATGTATCGTAGCGTTTCACCAAGGAATGTGATTGGATCAAAAGGTTCGATGAGTGCGGTCACATCCCTGTTAACCCTAATCCAACCTACCTATCAATGCCTGGACCATTAGATCATTAACTACCAGCTAAAGTAACAACCTATCAGTCACAAACTAGTAACTAAAGGGACTTGCTAGGAATTAACTATTAACTAACCAGCTAACTAGCAAGTAGTTTGTCGGAGTGAGGCCAGCCCTCTGTCCTCGAGGTGAATAGGTTCTGTTCCTGGGGGTCCACCAGAGGGACCAGGTCTCTCACAGACCACCACACCACATACAGAGACTCAGCGTGAGGCTCTGAGGCTCTGGACCAGGAGAAACCATCAATACGTTAGCACTAACCAGGCTGTGAACCGGCGCTCCACTGAAGGCCTGGGGGGTCTTGGAGCCCTCCTGGTTCATGACGGAGCTAGACGAGGTGATAGTGGACTGGCTGACCCCTGACCCCTGACCTCTTACCCCTGGGGCAGGATGGAGCACGTGGCCCAGCTGAGGGAGGTGTTTGACAGCTGTGACGCCACGGCGACGGGCCGCCTGGACCGGGCGGAGCTGACAGAGCTCTGCACCAAACTGCACCTGGAGCCCCACCTCCACCTGCTGCTGGAGACCCTGCTGGGGGGCCGGCCGTACGCTAGGGTGGGGGGACGCACACACACACACACACACACATAGACACACATGTATACCCATAGGCACTCGCACACACATACACACACACACACACACACACACACACACACACATAGACACACACGTATACCCATAGGCACTCACACACACACACACACACACACACACACACACACACACACACACACACACACACACACACAGACACACACACACACACATAGACACACACACACGTAGACACACACACACATATACACATACACACACGTATAAACACACACACACACACACACACGTATAAACACACACACACACACACACACATATACACACAAACACACACACATCTATACACACACACATATATAAAGAGATACACACATAGACACACACACACACACATAAACACATAAACATATATTCACACACATGTACACAAACATACACAAACTGTCGCATTTCTCTCCTTGAGTAAAACAAAAAAATATGTATTGGTATGTACCAGATTAATATATAGCAGTTACAATGTAGTTATAACTGCAACATGACCACAATTCTCTCCTCCTGGGCAGGTGAGCTTCGACGAGTTTAAAGATGGCCTGGTGGCCATCTTGTCCCGCTCGGTGGACCTCAGCACCTCTGAGGATGAGAGCAGCTACCTGGAGCCAGGTGGGTCTGAGGCCCGGGGGGTCATGGTAGGACAAGGAGGAGCAGTGGGAACACTGGTAGTTGAGGTCCTGGATCAAAAACTGAACGTAAAGGAACCTTCAGTAGGACTGGGGTTAGTTATTGAACCTTCAGTTGATCTGGGGTTAGATAATGAACCTTCAGTTGGTCTGGGGTTAGATACTGAACCTTCAGTAGGACTGGGGTTAGTTAATGAACCTTCAGTTGGTCTGGGGTTAGATACTGAACCTTCAGTAGGACTGGGGTTAGTTAATGAGGCTTCAGTTGATCTGGGGTTAGATACTGAAGCTTCAGTAGGACTGGGGTTAGTTAATGAGGCTTCAGTTGATCTGGGGTTAGATACTGTTGCTTCAGTAGGACTGGCGTTAGTTAATGAACCGTCAGTTGGTCTGGGGTTAGATACTGAAGCTTCAGTAGGACTGGGGTTAGTTAATGAACCTTCAGTTGGTCTGGGGTTAGATACTGAACCTTCAGTAGGATTGGGGTTAGTTAATGAACCTTCAGTTGATCTGGGTTTAGATACTGAAGCTTCAGTAGGACTGGGGTTAGTTAATGAGGCTTCATTAGGACTTGGGTTATTTATTTTGAGTGGCAGTAAGCTGTGTATCTTCCTCCTTTTCCTACTACACTTCTCAAACCAACATTTCTGGGACGCAAAACATTTCATTGCTCTTCATCATCATCCTGTTAGGTGGTATAAGCTTAGGTGATGAAGAGACAATATGTTGGTTTAATTACTGTCAGGGAACAATTCAGAATCATAATATCATCCTGGGACTTTGACCCCTCTCCACCTCCTCTGACTGGTTGTGTACAGGGCTAGCGAGGGCTAGCGCTACTGGCTAACCTCTAATTAGCCTAGCTGCTCTCAAGAGCTGTCGGTTGCCTGGAGGATTTAAAAGCCGTGGTCCGTATTCCACACATAACTCTGGTGTGGCCCCACCCATGGCTCTCCAGACAGACTGGACGCTAGCCGGTACACTCATGTAGCTTAGCACATTGGCTAGCAGAAGACACTCATGTAGCCTAGAACAGTGCCTAGCAGATGACACTCATGTAGCCTAGCACAGTGGCTAGCAGACAACAATCATGGAGCTTAGCTCAGTGGCCAGCAGACGACACTCATGTAGCCTAGCACAGAAGCTAGGCGACAACACTCATGTAGCTTAGCAAAGTGGCTAGGATACAACACTCAAGTAGCTTAGCCCAGTGGCTAGCAGATGACCCTCATGTATCTTAGCACAGTGGCTAGCAGACGACCCTCATGTATCTTAGCACAGTGGCTAGCAGACGACCCTCATGTATCTTAGCACAGTGGCTAGCAGACGACACTCATGTAGCTTATGAGAGTTGTACGGTGACGTAGAGATGCATAGCTCAGAGACCCTGGGTCTAGAGACCCAGGTAGACACCCAGGGGGTAGAGAGCCAGGGGGTAGAGACCCAGTTAGAGACCCAGGTAGAGACCCAGGCGGTAGAGACCCAGGGGTTATGGACCCAGGTAGAGACCCAGGTAGAGACCAGGGCAAAGTTACGTTGACGTAGAGACCATGTTGGATATACAGAGACGTAGAGACCAGGGCGGAGCTACGGTGACGTAGAGACCAGGGTAGGGTTACGACGGCTACAACACAGACGTGTGGTTCAACCTTAAGGGGTTCCTTTTCCAGCGCTGACCGACAGCAAAGCAAGGCATCACCTGATGATGTCATGGCTGTCCCTGACACTAGGAAGTGACATCACATGTGGCTCCTCCCCCTCCCCCTGCAGCCCGCCCTGAGGAGGTCCAGCCGAAGTTCGTGAACGGTGCGCAACGCTACGGCCGCCGGACGCAGCCAGACCCCCCGCCGGGAGGTGGTCCCACCGGCCCCGCACAGACCAGCCCCCCCGCCTCCCCCACCGACGCCCGCAGACCCAAACTCCCACGGTCCACCTCCCTGGAGAGCGTCGAGGTACGGTGTGTGTGTGTGTGTGTGTGTGTGTGTGTGTGTGTGTGTGTGTGTGTGTGTGTGTGTGTGTGTGTGTGTGTGTGTGTGTGTGTGTGTGTGTGTGGGGGTGGGTGGGTGGGTGGGTGGGTGGGTGTGTGTGTGTAATCAGAGAGACCTGGCAGGAAGATAGTTGACTGTAACCATCTGGGCTGAGAATGACCAGACACACACACACACACACACACACACACACACACACACACACACACACACACACACACACACACACACACACACACACACACACAAGCAGGTCTTGTTCTCCTCGTCAGGTCCTGTTCTGCTGGTCTGGCCCCTGTCCCCTTGTCTGGGTGCCTGGACACTGGAGCACCAATATTCAGCACGCAGACTGGTTCTCCTTACAGACTCACACCTTGGGGGACATGCCTGAACCCCAGACACCCTGGTCATGCTGCCAGCAGGAGGTCCCTCCCACCCCCAGCCGGGGGGCCCTCCCCTGGAGGGGGCTGACCAGGGGATCTTCGTCGGACTGGGACCAGACCGAGTCTGGGTCCAGGGTCTGGTCTAAGGGGGGAGGGGGATCAGGAAGTGTGGGATTGTGTGGAATGTTACTCCTGACTACTCCACCCTCAGAGCTGGATAAACTCACACACATACTCACGCACACACACACACACACACACACACACACACACACACACACACACACACACACACACACACACACACACACACACACACACACACACACACACACACACACACACACACACACACAGACACGCACAAACACGCACATACTCACACATACACTGGCTGTTCTGTGTTGTTTTTGGCTGTTGATCAAAGATACCCAACACCCTCTCTCTCTCTCTCTCTGTCTCTCTCTCTCTGTCTCTGTCTTTGATTCTCTGTTTCTCTCTCTGTCTCTACCTCTGTCTCTCTCTGTCTCTGTCTTCTACTCTCTGTTTCTCTCTGTCTTTGACTCTCTCTCTCTTTGTCTCTCTCTCTGTCTTTGAATCTCTCTGTCTCTGTCTTTGACTCTCTGTTTCTCTCTCATGCTCTCTCTGTCTCTCTCTGTCTCTGTCTTTGACTCTCTGTTTCTATCGTCTTTGACTCTCTCTCTCTCTTTGTCTCTCTCTCTGTCTTTGAATCTCTCTGTCTCTGTCTTTGACTCTCTGTTTCTCTCTCTCTCTCTCCGTCTCTCTCTGTCTCTGTCTTTGACTCTCTGTTTCTATCGTCTTTGACTCTATCTCTCTCTGTATCTCTATCTCTCTCTCTGTCTCTCTGTCTCTGTCTTTGACTCTCTGTTTCTCTCTGTCTTTGACAGTCTCTGTCTCTCTATCTCTCTCTCAGTTCTATTAAATTAAATTCCAGAAAGCTTTATGGCATGAGAAATAAACAATTTAAATTGCCAAAGCAGGTGAACAATAAAGTGGTCTAAGTATAAAACGTTAAATACATACGATATATACATATCTGATATTAGATATTCTCTCTTTGTTGTACCGTTCAAGATGGTTACCACAGGTTAATGATTTATTACTTCGATTTAGACTAGGGAGAGACCATATAAAGACTAGATAGAGACCAGGTAGGGACCAGGTAGAGACCTCATTAAGAATGGATGGGACCAGGTAGAGATCAGAATAAAGTCTGGTTGAGACCAGATTAAGACTAGGTAGAGACCAGATTAAGACTAGGAAGAGACCAGATTAAGACTAGGTACAGACCATTTACACACCAGGTACAGACCAGATTAAGACCAGGTCCAGGTCATTTTAAACTAGTTAAAACATTGCAGCTTTAAATAATTTGGAAGATGAAGATAAACAAATACAATTATAAATATGGATCAGAGAGAGAGAGAGGGAGAAGGAGAGAGAGACTGAGGGGGTAAGAGAGAGAGGGGAGGGAGAGAAAGAGAGAGTGAGGAGGAGAGAGACAGAGGGAGAAACACAGAGAGAGAGACAGACAGAAGGAGAGAGAGCGAGGAGAGAGACAGAGGGAGAGAGAGAGAAACAGAGAGAGACAGGTAGAGAGAGACAACCAGAGAGAGACAGAGGAAGAGAGACAGACAAACAGAGAGAGAGATAGAGTTCGAAACAGAGGGAGGGAGAGGGAGGCACATATTGTTCGTGACTAAAAGCGTTACATAAATGTTACATAAATCTGTTGAATATTTAACAATGGAGTTCATTCATAAGACCCACACACACACACACACACCCAGGCACACGCACACTCACACCCAGGCACACACACACACACACACTGTCACAAACTGCTGTTCTTATGTTTATGCTCTCTCTCTCTCTCTCTCTCTCAGAGCCTGAAGTCAGAGGAAGATGGCGTCCAGGAGGGGGGAGAAGGGGGCGGATCTCTGGAGAAGGAGGCGGAGTCTCAGATGTGTGATGACCTTGAGACGTCACAACACAACACACTGGTACACACATTATACTACACCACACTACACAACACACAGGTACATACCATAGCAATATGGCCTAATACAACGCAGTATAACAACACAACACAACACAGGCACACAATAGAAGACGGGACAACACAAAACAATGAACATGTTTTAAACAAAACAAGACAACAACAACATAACAAACACATCTTTAACACAAAACACTTCAACCAAACCACGAAGTGAACCTATATTTGTCCTTTTACCCGGTGTCCAGGAGCTGTTGAGTGAGTCAGCTGACCATCTCTATGGGGAGGGAGACCACGCCCCCATCACCTCCACTCCAAGATGGCACCCCAAACACAAGGTAAACACACACACAGAAACACACAAGCACAATATTGAGCCTGGCCAATCAGCAAACTGATTGCAGCTGTCAGTCAAGTGACCAACCTTATAGTGTGGGCGGGGCTTGTACCTCTGTGTACCAGCCGTCTGTCTTTGGTGTTAGTCTGTGGGTCTGTAAGCTTGCTAACCTAGCCTGTGAGCACGCTAATCTAAACTGTGCGCAGGCTAGCCCATGATTGTGTGAGTGTTCTATCCTGTGAGCGTGCTAACCTAGCCTGTGAGCGTGCTAACCTAGATTGTGAGCGTGCTAACCTAGCCTGTGAGCGTGCTAACCTAGATTGTGAGCGTGCTAACCTAGCCTGTGAGTGTGCTAACCTAGCCTGTGAGAGTGCTAACCTAGATTGTGAGCATGCTAACCTAGCCTGTGAGCGTTCAAACCTAAGCTGTGCGCGTGTTAGCACGTTACTGTGTGAGTGTGCTAACCTGTGAGTGGGCTAGTCTTACAGCGTGCTATACTAAACTACTACTACTTAACTATTACTATCTGCTCCTTAACTAAACCACTACCAGTAAACTAAACTAAACGACTAAATCAAGCCATCACTGTTGTTCCACGGAGACGTTCTGATTGGACGGCAGTAGATCAACTGTCCAGAGTTAACGTCAATAAGTACATTAAAGACGAGTAGAACCAAGACCTGAACCCTAAACCGAAGGGTTGGGGCGTCTGGAGGGCCCAGTGGCCGAGGGGAGGGAGGAGGAAGGCTTGGGCCCAATCCCATTTCTACCTCTTACCCCTTCCCCTTACCCCTTCAAAACAAGGGGGAGGGGTAAGGGGTAGAAATGGGATTAGACCTTGTTATGGTTGGTAGTTTTCTCAAGTCTTCTGAATTCTGATCATATTGAATCATCTCGATGAGGACCTGAGGAGGTCTGGGAGGACAGGAGGAGATCTGGCCCAAAACCCCCTAAACCAGATTATAGTTCCACTAATCCAGATTAAAATTCCAACATAACACGGCGAACAGAGAGTTTATGAGCAGTGTGGGAAGTCTTTAGTGTGTGTGTTGAGTCTGAGAGCTGAGTGTTTTCATTAGTGAGCGGAGAACCACACAGAACCACAGAGACCCGATAGCTCAACCGCTCTAGGAATGGGAATGATACTCTGGACATACCGGTGACTCTAGCGCTGTCTCTGTCTCTCTCTCTCTCTCTCTCTCTCTCTCTCTCCCTCCCCCCCCCCCCCCCCCCCCCCCCCCCCTCCCCCATGTCCTCCCAGGCGGTCCGCCCCGCCCCCCCAGCGGTCCTCTGTGTCTCCGCGGGCCAGCGGGTCCTCAGCTGTCTGGACGACGGGTCGGGCAGCACCGGTCCGGAGCGGGTCGTGGCCCTCTGGACCCAGGAGGGGGTCCCCAACGGACAGGACATCCTGCAGGTCGGTCCTGGTCCAGGTCTACTGGTGCCACGGCAGTGGGTGTCCACTAGCACCTCCTTAACCCCCTGCATCTCCTTCTGTGTGTGTGTGTGTGTGTGTGTGTGTGTGTGTGTGTGTGTGTGTGTGTGTAGGTTCTGGACTTCCCCCCGGAGGAGCGTGTGAGTCTGTGTGACCTCAGCGAGGCTCTGGAGCACGAGATGCTGAGCAGCAGGAACAGCGTCCACCAGGCGGCGCTGGTGTCCTACCGCCTCGAGATACAGCACCTACAGTAGGACACACGCACGCACACACACACACAGCACCTACAGTAGGACACACACACACACACACACACACACACACACACACACACACAGCACCTACAGTAGGACACACACACACACACACACACAGCACCTACAGTAGGACACACACACACACACACACACACAGCACCTACAGTAGGACACACACACACACACACACACACACACACACACACACACACACACACACACACACACACACACACACACACACACACACACACACACACACACACACACACAGACACACACAGCACCTACAGTAGGACACACACACACACACACACACACACACACAGCACCTACAGTAGGACAAACACACACACACACACACACACACACAGCACCTACAGTAGGACACCTATAACACATATAACACCCGTGTGTGTGTGTGTGTGTGTGTGTGTGCGTGTGCGTGTAGGCTGCAGCTGGAGCAGGTCAGCAGGGAGAGGGATAAGGTCAGAGGTGACTTCCAGGCGGCCGACCGCAGGAACCTCCAGCTGGTCAGGGAGGGGGACGACGGGCACGCTGCCATGGAAACGCTCAACCACAGCCGCATCAGGTACTTCACACCCTGATCATAACCAATATCCAGCCATAAGAGGAGGGCTCTGTTTCAACCAGCCGCTCTCCGATTGGACAGGGACCTGGAACAGGAGTTCCGTGATAGGCTGACGGCCCTGAGGAGCCAATCAAAACAGGAGAGCGAGGCACTGCAGCAGCAGGTGGAGGCCGACCGGGTGGAGTTCAGGAAGGAGGTGGAGCTCCTCAAAACCCAGAAGAGCAGACTGCAGGAGGAGCTCGACACCACCACCCAGGTACTGACACCGTCACTAACACCACCCAGGTACTGACACCGTCACCAACACCACCCAGGTACTGACACCGTCACTAACACCACCCAGGTAATAACACTATCAACTAACACCACCCAGGGACTGACACAGTCACTAACACCACCCAGGTACTGACACCATCACCAACACCACCCAGGTACTGACACCGTCACTAACACCACCCAGGTACTGACACCGTCACTAACACCACCCAGGTACTGACGCAGTCACTAACACCACCCAGGGACTGACACCGTCACTAACACCACCCAGATACTGACACTGTCACTAACACCACCCAGGTACTGACAAAACACGCCTTAAAACAAGTGTGTGTGTGTGTGTGTGTGTGTGTGTGTGTGTGTGTGTGTGTGTGTGTGTGTGTGTGTGTGTGTGTGTGTGTGTGTGTGTGTGTGTGTGTGTGTGTGTGCCAGATGAGCGGGGCTCTGCAGGTGGAGCTGTGTGAGGTGGAGGAGAGCTTCCAGGAGGCGGAGCAGCGCGGGGCCAGGCTCCGCAGGGAGCTGGACTTGCTGCTGGGGGACCAGGTAACCGGACCTCCGCCCGCCGCCGACACGCACCATCAATTAATCATCCGCCTTATGACACCACGTACAGGAGGGAGGAGGAGGACCCTGTTTTAACCAATCGGGGGCGGGGGTTTGTTTGATTGGCAGCTGGCCAGTCTGGACTCTTCGCCTGCCGGCAGGACGCTCGATGACGGAGTCACCATCAGGAACCTGCAGACACACTGCCGGGTACGCCTGTCTGTCTGTCTGTTTATCTACCTGCCTGTCTGTCTGTCTGTTTAACTACCTGTCCGTCTGTTTATCTACCTGTCTGCCTGCCTGCCTGGTGTGGGCAGACAGGCTGGTCTCTACCTGGTGTTCATGAGTTTTTCGTCTAGGACAGATGAGAATGTAAATGTCCTCTAGCAGAATGAGGCCAGAGTGTAACAGGTTGACTGTGTGTGTGTGTGTGTGTGTGTGTGTGTCTGTGTGTGTGTGTGTGTATCTTAATGGGTGTGTGTGTGTATTAATGGGTGCGTGTTAATGCATGTGTGTGTGTGTGTGTGTGTTAATGCGTGCGTGTGTGTATGTGTTAATGCGTGTGGGTGTGTGTCCTTAGGAGCTGCAGGACAGGAATGATGAGTTGAGCTCAGAGCTGTTGAAGTGCCAGAAGTCGTGCAGGAAGAGCAGACGATCCACTGATGATCCTCTCTGGACCAGACCTCACTCGCTGATCACGGAGTCTGACTCAGGTAGGACTAGACCCTAGTCTTAGTATCTATGGGGGTCGTGAGTCGGTATCTAAGGGGACTGTAGTGTTTCTATCTGCTATCAGGATGCTATGCAGACGTAAGCTCTGAGGAATTCTAGAGATGGTATCTGGACACACAGGTGCTGATGGGTCACGCCCACCCTCCAGCCACGCCCACTCCTCTCGGCTCAGCCCCCACCTGTGTGTCTTTGTGTTGCAGATGAGTTTGAAACCTATAGAGGTGTGTCACCACTTGTCAAGAGGAAACGAGACCAGCCTGGTGAGAACCTGTTTCTCACACACACACACACACACACACACACACACACACACACACACACACACACACACACACACACACACACACACACACACACACACACACACACACACACACACACACACACACACACACACGCCCACGTGCACATGTGTTCTATGGGGACCTGTGTGTTAATGTTTATGTATCATCAGGGGATGGTGTGTGTGTTAATGTTTGTGTGGTATAAGGGGACGGTGTTTTACTGTGTGTCATCAGAGGACGGTGCGTTAATGTTTGTGTATCATCAGGTGACATTGTGTTACTGTTTGTGTGTTATCAGGGGACGGTGTGTTACTGTTTGTGTGTCATCAGGTGACGTTGTGTTACTGTTTGTGTGTCATCAGGGGACAGTGTGTTAATGTTTGTGTATCATCAGGTGACGTTGTGTTACTGTTTGTGTGTCATCAGGGGACGGTGTGTTACTGTTTGTGTGTCATCAGGTGTTGTTGTGTTACTGTTTGTGTGTTATCAGGGGACAGTGTGCGTTGTGAGGACCCGGCGGTCAGCATCCAGACGGAGCTGGCCATGGAGCAGCTGAGGGACAAACACAGCCAGGAGCTGCACAGCCTGCGGGTCGAACTGGAGACTAAAGTACCGTCACACCCCCTTCTAGCTCCTCAGCTACGTTATGCTAGATCCTCTATTACATCTCGATAGCTTGTGTATTACATCACTATAGCTCCTGTATTATGTCATGCTAGCTCCTGTATTACATCACGCTAGCCTCTGTATCACGTTATGCTAGCTCCTATATTACATCACGCTAGCTCCTGTATTATGTTATGCTAGCTCCTATATTACATCACGCTAGCTCCTGTATTACATCACGCTAGCTCCTGTATTATGTCATGCTAGCTCCTGTATTACATCACGCTAGCTCCTGTATTATGTTATGCTAGCTCCTATATTACATCACGCTAGCTCCTGTATTACATCACGCTAGCTCCTGCATTACGTCACACTAGATCCTGTATTACGTCACACTAGATCCTGTATTGCCTGTACTTCCTGTGTGTCACATGGTGCTCAATGACCTCCAGGTGAACTTCTATGAGCGCAGCCTGGAGCTAATGAGGAACAGCATGGAGGTGGAGAGGAAGGACATCTCCCAGAGCTTCAAGGTAAGGCACACTGAACATCACTGGGACCTTCTGGACCCCCAAGTTCTGGATACAAAGCCAGGGTCAACTAGAGGATGTCCCTGATGGTGTTGTGATGTCCCTGACGGTGTTGTGATGTCCCTGACGGTGTTGTGATGTCCCTGACGGTGTTGTGATGTCCCTGACGGTGTTGTGATTCCTTGACGGTGTTGTGATGTCCCTGATGGTGGGGTGATGGTGGTGTTGTGATGTCCCTGACGGCGTTGTGATTCCCTGACGGTGTTGTGATGTCGACTCCTTCCTCGGGGGGTGTAGCTGGAGATCAGTGAGCTGGAGGAGGAGAGGAGCAGGGCGGAGCGGGAGGTGCTGGAGCTGAAGGAGAAGATCGAGCAGCAGAAAGGAGGAGCATGGAGCTCAGAGCAGGAGCGCAGGTGGGTGGAGGGAGGAGGTGGTGTAAGAGCAAGAGGGGGAAAGGAGGATTAAGGGAGCAGGGAGGAGCATGAGAGGAGGACGGAGGGAGGAGCAGTAGAGGAAGACTGAGGGAGGAGGAGGACTGAGGGAGGAGGAGGAGGGGAGGAGCAGGAGAGGAGGACTGAGGGAGGAGGAGGAGGGGAGGACTGAGGGAGGAGCAGGAGGAGAGGAGCAGGAGAGGAGGACTGAGGGAGGACTGAGGGAGGAGGAGGAGAGGAGGACTGAGGGAGGAGCAGGAGGAGAGGAGCAGGAGAGGAGGACTGAGGGAGGAGCAGGAGGAGAGGACTGAGTGAGGGGGGAGTAGGTGGTATATGAGGAGAGTGACTAAGAGAGGAGGAAGAATAAGAAGAGGAGGAGGAGCAGTAGAGGAGGATTGAGGGACCAGGGATTAGGACGACTAAGGGAGGAGAAGAAGGAGCTGAGGGAGGAGGAAAGAGGGACGTGGGGGTAGAGGATGAATGCTCGGTATGTAATATGAAAAATGTGTGTGTGTGTGTGTGTGTGTGTGTGTGTTTGTTTGTGTGTGTGTCAGGGCCCAGCGGGAGTTGTCGGAGCGGGACCAGAACTATACCCGAGCGATCAACCACCTGGTACAGGAACTCAGCGCTGAGAAGAAGGAGCTGGAGGCGGAGCTTGAGCTCAAGATGGACCAGGAAGTGATGCTTGTCAGGTGGGTGTGGCCTAAAGGACTCCTCCAACCTGCAGAATGTTACAAAAACATCACAGCAAGTGATACCGTGTGTTCACTAGACATCAGGAATCAGCATCAGCCAACTGCTGTAGTAGAACAGGAGGTCTGCTCCACACTAGTTCATCTACTACTTCTTCATTCCACGCGAATGAAGCAGTACTCTTATATTAGTAAAGCAGAGCGTGACGGTGGCTGTTTAAATCTCCAGCTAGCATGAAGGCTAACCAGCCTTGCAGCAACCGCACATTGTCTAAGTGAAGTTTGTCTTCTGACGTGTCAGAGTTACTGTTGATGTTGAATTCTGCACCCTAACGAGTCGACCCAGTAGGGCTGATGGGCTAACTGGTGGGCTAACTCGTGGGCTAACAGAGGGGCTAACTAGTGGGCTAACTGGCAGGCTAACTGGCGGGCTAACTGGCGGGCTAACTGGCGGGCTAAATAGTGGGCTAACTGGTGGGCTAACAGCGGGGCTAACTGGGGGCCTAACTGGTGTGTGGTAGAGCTGAGGCGGAGGAGAAGCTCTCTGAGCTGAAGCAACGTCAGGCGGAGGCCCAGCGACACCAGAGTGCATTCTGGGAGAAGCGGCTCCTCCTCGTGGAGCAAAAGGCCCAGGAGGATGAGCCTCTGGGGGAGAGCGTGAGGAGGTCCCAGGAGGAGCTGAGGACCACCAGTTGCCAGCTGGAGGAGGCCAGCAGGATCCTCAGCCAATCAGAGCACAGCTTTGAGCAGAAGGAAGTGGAGCTACGATGCTCTGAGGGGCGGAGCTCCAAGCTGAAGGCGGAGCTACGATGCTCTGAGGGGCGGAGCTCCAAGCTGGAGGCGGATCTACGACTCTCTGAGGAACGGCGTTCCCAGCTGGAGGCGGAGCTACGATGCTCTGAGGGGCGGGGCTCCCAGCTGGAGGCGGAGCTACAATACTCTGAGGGGCGGAGCTCTGAGCTGGAGGAGAGGCTGCATGAGGCGTGTTCTCAGCTGGAAGAGAGCATCCACCTCCTGGAGGCTCAGGAAGAGGTGAAGAACCAGCTGACCCTGGAGAGGAGCTCCCTCCAGGAGGAGAGGTGCTCCCTCCAGGAGGAGCTGAACTCCCTCCAGGAGGAGTCGGGGCTGCGGAGGATCCGAGAGGAGGAGCTCCACCAGGAGGCGTCCCGGTTGAAAGAGGCGCTGGATGGCCTCCATGACCACGGCCTCCTCCGGGAGGAGGAGCGGCAGGCCCTGCTCCTGGCCAGGGAGCGGAGCATCGCCTCCCTGCGCTGTGACCTGCAGGAGGCCCAGGAGACCCTGAGGACCAGAGAGGAGACCCAGACCAGCCTGAGCTCTGAGCTGGACTCCCTGAGGACGGACCGGTCCGGGCTGATCCAGGACCTGAAGGAGCAGGCCACGGCCGTGGACACCCTGCGGGCGGAGCTGGACGGGAGGAGGAGCGTCCAGGAGGCGCTGCAGGAGCAGCTGAAGCAGGAGCGGTCCCAGGGAGCCCTCCTGAAGACCTCCCTGGAGGAGGAGAGGGAGGAGGCGGGCCGTCTGGCCGAGGAGAAGGCGCGCTACCTGGGCCTGGCCGACCAGCTCTCCACCCAGATCGTGGAGATGGAGGAGGAGATCTCGTCCCTCCGGCACCACCTGGGCGCGCTCAGCGTGCAGCTGAACCGCACGGCGGACCTGGTGCTGGAGCTCAGGGGGCAGCTGAGGGCCCGGGCCGGCGGGCTGACCGGCCTCCAGGACCGGCTGGCCCTCAGCCAGGCCCGTCTGCAGCGCATGGAGCGCTCCTCGGCCCGGCTCCACAAGGAGGTGGAGCGCCTGACCTCCCAGCTGGAGGAGCAGGGGAGAGAGCTGAGCTCCGTCCGAGACGCCTCGGCCCGGGGCAGCGTTGGCCGGCTGCGGCGGGAGCTGTTGGAGGAGCGGGAGGGGCTGAGGAGGGCGGAGGAGGCCTCTGAGGCGGAGATGGGTCGGATGAAGCAGCAGCTCCTGGAGATGGAGGAGCTGGTGGTGTCCCTGGAGGGGCTGGCGGAGCCCGGGGGTCCTCGCAGGTTTGTGACCGGTGCTTGGGCCTCCTGGTCCCGGCGTGCGTTGAACCACTAACCGCAAGCGGCCGCCTCAGGCGCTCGCCTGGCGCCCAGGTAGACGCCTACTAACGGAATGAGCCTGTCAATCATCCCCGCGGCCCCGCCTCTCAGATTAAACCTGTGGAATGCTGTCACAGATCATCTCTAACTGAATGAGCGCCGTCTCCAAGCATGATCCTCACGTCATCTCTGATTCCTAATCATCACCTCATGGTTTCTCTCATCCCGCCGACATGTACTGAATGTTTACCATCTTCTGCCCACTACTGATTATCAATCATTCCCCAGCATCACGTAGAGCTGGGCGATTAATCCAATTTTGATCGCGATTTCGATTTTTGGGTCAAACGATCACAAAATGAATATAATTATTATTTTTTATGTTTTATAGAAAGTGCAGAACAGCTGGATAAATATCTGTACATTATTTTAGATTTCAACATTTTCTTTTTGACCAATTTTTGTATTTTTTTAAGGCAAAATGTCAAAGTTCTCAGTTACAGTGTTTATTGGGAGAGACATGCTGAATGATGTTTTCAAGCTCAAAAATAATCGTTTGATTTCAATATTGACCAAAATAATCATGATTATGATTTTTTCCATAATCTAGCAGCCCTAGCATCACGTATCATCAGCTTAAATTTGATTCATATCCAAACCAACGACTGCTGATAAGAATGGTTGAGTATTCTAAATAGCTTTATTGTAATAGTACTGTAGTAGTACTGTAGTATTACGGTCCTCTCACTGGGGTAATGCCTCCTGATGGTCCAGGATGCTTGTGATGCTGGTAACCATGGTAACCGACTTGCCGTTGATTGACAGGCGGCAGGTGGAGGAGGGCCAGGCGGAGCTCAGCTGCCTGGAGGAGCGAAACTCCTCTCTCCAGCAGGACGTCCTGAGGCTGGAGGAGACCCTGCAGAACAAGACGTGAGTAGGCCTACGTAGGCACCTACCTCATTACAACATAACACAACCTACATAGGGGCCCACGTATGGAACATACCTCATTACAGGTATTATTACTCATTACCCATAACAACCTGCCCACCACTACTAACAACCTACAAAGAGATCTACATATGGAACAAACCTCATTATAAAATAACAACCTACATATGGAACATAACTTCTTATAACATAACATAACCTACAAAGAGACCTACATATGGAACAAACCTCATTATAACATAACAACCTACATAGAGATCTACATATGGAACATGCCTCATTATAACATAACAACCTAATATGTTTCCATTAACATGCTTAAGGTCATATATAACATGTTTCCATTAACATGCTTAAGTTAAGGTCATATATAACATGTACGTTAGCATGCTAAAGGTCTATGTTCTCCTTCAGGAGGAGGTTGGAGGAGGTGGAGTGGGAGCACGAGAGGAGGAGGGAGGAGGAGGAGAGGCTGCACAAGGAGGTCAGGGCCAAGCTCGTCTCTTACCGTTGACAGAGATGCTCCCCTCGCTCCCCACATGTGAACACCGGCACTAAAAACACTTTTCTGCTGATCATATCCCATGATGCATTGCCACCCAAAGCACACTTTAGTGTGATGACAGGTGTGGGCTTCGTCATGTGACCCGCACGCAGACACAACTCGGGCACATACATTTACATTTACATTAAGGGCACTTAGCATACGGTTTTATCCAAAGCGACTTACGATAAATACATTTGTCAGAAGAAAGAGAACCAACAATATATCTCTGTCGGTACAGTAAGGATGTTCATAGAAACTGTGCCAAGCACTAATAATCACTAGGTTAACCCGTTCCCCGTATACAATACAGATATATAGGGTAAGATGCTACACAATGCTAACTGCTATTTTTAAGTGCCTGGACGTACAACATCAATTAGTGTGCGTATATTAAGTACCAGGACGTGCAACATACAATAAGGGCAGAAGAGGGGGTAACGGGGGAGGCTAGGCAGAGTCTAGGTGAACCCTGAACTAGTGAGTCCGAGTCTTTTGCAGAAGCCGACCTAGGGACTCATCTCCTCAATGAAGTGCTACATAGAGTTCACTATATGGGGATTAGGGAGAGAGGGGGCGAGCAAACCAATCCGAACACAGCCCTTGTTCTGGAGAGGCGGGGCTACAGAAGTTGAGTGTTCCTTCCTGCGGTCCAGAACGTGCGGTCCCGGGAGGAGGTGCTGGCGCTGAGCGGGAGGAACCTGCAGCTGAGCGGCGAGAACGCCGAGCTCAGCTCCCGTCTCCGCGGAGACCAGGAGGCGCTGCGGTTGCTACGGGAACGGCTGGAGAAGGTGACCAAGGAGCACCAGGAGGGGGCTGCCAAGGTGAGCTTCCAGTCGCCTCTTCTGATTGGTTTAGTTCAGGGACAGGAGATGTCATCCGGCAGCAGGGGCTTTAATCCAATCGGAATCAGTTGATGTCCGAAATCTGATGGTTAAATCTGTAATCTGATGAACTGTGGTTAAGGCAGTTAAAAAAAACAGTGTGTGTCTATGTGTGACAGGTCAGGGAGCTGGAGGAGAAGGAGGTGCAAAAGGAGAGGGAGAGGCTGCAGCTCCTCTCCTCCTGGAAACACGAACGAGAGCTCCTGGAGAGGGAGCTGACCTCCGCCAAGGAAAAGGTAGCTCCTCCTCTCCGTAGCTCCTCCTCCCCGTAGCTCCTCCTCCCCATAGCTCCTCCTCCCCACGGCTTCTCCTCCCCACGGCTTCTCCTCCCCGTAGCTCCTCCTCCACGTAGCTTCTCCTCAAAGCTCCCCCTCCTCCTCGTAGCAGAGTGTAGTGGTCCTGTGTAATGTTTTGCTTCTGGGTCTAGGCGGAGCGGGCGGAGGTCTTGGAGGAGGATCTGGTCTCTCTGAGGCTCAAACAGCAGTGGGTGGAGCAGGACAAGACCCGGCTGCTGGAGGAGACGGAACACAGGACCACACAGGTAAGTACCCAATCGGGTCCCCCCGTCACCCCATAACGCTACCCTCTGGTCCCCCCGTTACCCCATAACGCTACCCTCTGGTCCCCCCGTTACCCCATAACGCTACCCTCTGGTCCCCCCGTTACCCCATAACGTTGCACTGTAAGGTAACACTCTGGTCCGTTACACTGTAAGGTAACACTCTGGTCCCCCCGTTACACTGTAAGGTAACACTCTGGTCCCCCCGTTGCACTGTAAGGTAACACTCTGGTCCGTTACACTGTAAGGTAACACTCTGGTCCGTTACACTGTAAGGTAACACTCGGGTCCCCACGTTACACTGTAAGGTAACACTCTGGTCCCCACGTTACACAGTAAGGTAACACTCTGGTCCGTTACAGCTGGAGGCCCTGCAGGCGGAGGTGTGCTCTGTGGATGGGGAGGTGGAGCTGCTGCGCTCTAAGCTCCAGTCGGTCACTCTGGAGAGGAACGGACAAGCTGAGGAAGTAGCCAGCCAGCACAGAAAGCTACAGGACGTGCAGCAGAAGGTGTGTCTGGGAGAGTGTTGTCATGGCTCTGTGTCTTTGTTTCTAGCAGGTCGTCATGGCGATGTGGCCCATTGTAGCGGCTTCACAGCAGCTCGAACAAAAGTCAAGCCCTCTCTGCATCCCTGTTTAGCTGCTTAGACTAGCTCTTAGCCTAGCACTTAGCCTAGCTCTCTAACTCCTACAATAGTCAGTAGTGGTAGTAATAGGGGTGTGTGTGTGTGTGTGTGTGTGTGCAGATGGAGGAGCTGCAGGAGGTCCAGCGGATCAATGAGGAGCACCAGGAGCTGACCATTAGCGCTATGCAGGAGGAGATCAGAACTCTGCGCCAGCACAACCAGGACCTCCTCCAAAGAGTAGGGAGACCACTGCTACTCGCTTCCCCCAGCCACTTCTCCCTGTAGCCCCGCCCCCAACAGTCCCTGGAGCTCCACCCCCAACAGTCCCTGTAGCACCGCCTCCAACAGTCCCTGTAGCACCGCTTCCAACAGTCCCTGTAGCTCCGCCTCCAACAGTCCCTGTAGCTCCGCCTCCAACGGTCCCTGTAGCTCCACCTCCAACGGTCCCTGGAGCTCCACCCCCAACAGTCCCTGTAGCACCGCCTCCAATGGTCCCTGGAGCTCCACCCCAACAGTCCCTGTAGCTCCACCTCCAACAGTCCCTGGAGCTCCACCCCAACAGTCCCTGGAGCTCCACCCCCAACAGTCCCTGCAGCTCCACCTCCAACAGTCCCTGGAGCTCCACCCCAAAAGTCCCTGAAGCTCCACCCCAACAGTCCCTGGAGCAACGCCTCCAACGGTCCCTGTATCCCCTCCCTCCAACAGTCCCTGTTGCCCCGCCCCGAACAGTCACTTTAGCCCCGCCCCGAACAGTTCCTGTAGCTCCCCCCCAAAAGTCCCTATAGCCCCGCCCCCAAAAAGTCACTGTAGCCCTGCCCCCTAACAGTCCCTGTAGCCCCGCCCCCCCAAAGTCACTGTAGCCCTGCCCCCTAACAGTCCCTGTGTCCCCCCAGGTGTCGTTGGTCCAGAACCAGGAGGAGGAGGTCCAGAGGCTGAACCAGGACTGCCAGACCCTCCGGTCCCGTCACACCCAGCTGGAGTCAGCCAGGACCATGGCTGAAGACCAGGTAGCGGCCAGCACTACACCGCTGTCTGAAGCTGACCTGTGTGTCTGTCTGAAGCTGACCTGTGTGTCTGTGTGAAGCTGACCTGTGTGTCTGTGTGAAGCTGACCTGTGTGTCTGTCTGAAGCTGACCTGTGTGTCTGAAGCTGACCTGTGTGTCTGTGTGAAGCTGACCTGTGTGTCTGTGTGAAGCTGACCTGTGTGTCTGAAGCTGACCTGTGTCTGTCTGAAGCTGACCTGTGTGTCTGTGTGAAGCTGACCTGTGTGTCTGTGTGAAGCTGACCTGTGTGTCTGTCTGAAGCTGACCTGTGTGTCTGTGTGAAGCTGACCTGTGTGTCTGTGTGAAGCTGACCTGTGTGTCTGTGTGAAGCTAACCTGTGTGTCTGTCTGAAGCTGACCTGTGTGTCTGTCTGAAGCTGACCTGTGTGTCTGTGTGAAGCTGACCTGTGTGTCTGTGTGCCAGGCGGTGAGGTCTGACACCAGCAGGGCCGTGCTACAGGCTAAGGTGTCCCAGCAGCTGCAGGAGGTGAGGCAGGAGGTGGAAGGGTCGTCCAGGCAGCAGCTGCACCTCCTCCAGGTGCGTCTGGAGGAGCAGATAAGGAGGAGTCAGGGGCTGGAAGAGGAGCTCCGGACCCAGGCCCTGCAGGCCAGCAGCCAGCTGCACACGCACCAGGTAGCCCTGGCTGTAGCAGCAAGCCGTCTGCAGAATGCTTGCTAAAGCACGCTAGCTGTAGCACACTGGCTGCAGCACCCTAGCTGTAGTGTGCTAGCAGTATCATGCTATCGCTAGCACGCTAGCTGCAGCATCCTCTGTGTAGTACAATAGCTTTGGCTTCTATGCTAGCTGCATGATAGCGTCAGTGGCATTAGCAGTAGCACAGTTTTTCAGTGTGTGTGTGTGTGTGTGTGTGTGTGTAGGAGCAGCAGCAGCAGCAGCTGGCTGAGGTTCAGGAGCGGCTGCAGCAGACAGAGACGAAGGTGAAGAGCCTCCGTCTGCTGCTGCAGGACAAGAGCCAGCAGCTCACGGAGCAGGTACTCACCCTCTCAACCTCTTACTCACTCACAGAGCAGGTACTCACCCTCTTACTCACAGCAGGTACTCACCCTCTCACTCACTCACTCACAGAGCAGGCACTCACCTACTCGCTCACAGATCAGGTACTCACCCTCTCACCTACTCACTCACAGAGCAGGTACTCACCTTCTCACCTACTCACTCACAGAGCAGGTACTCACCCTCTCACCTACTCACTCAGAGCAGGTACTCACCTTCTCACCTACTCACTCAGAGCAGGTACTCACCTTCTCACTCACTCACTAACAGAGCAGCTCACAGAGCAGGTACTCACCCTCATTCACTCATATAGACAGACAGGCTGGTAAAGCAGTGTGTGTGTGTGTGTGTCTCCAGGTGGGCTCCAGCCTCCAGTCCTCCCAGCTGCTCCAGTCCCTCTACCTGGAGAACTCCCAGCTGGTGAAGGCCCTCCAGGTGACCGAGAGCCGGCAGAAGAACGCAGAGAAGAGGAGCGGCGTGCTGGAGGACAAGGTCTCGGCCCTCAACAGCCTCATCAGGGACATGGTCCGCATGAGCCTGGCCACCTAGCCCCTCCTCCACCCCTCCCCGGCCAGCGGGAGAGGGTGGTGCGGAGGAGCAGATGTTCTGGTGCTCCAAAGACTCTGATCCATGACACGCGCGGTACTGCAGGACTGGTGGTTTCTATCAATAAAGGTTTATTTTCTAAAGCGTGTTTTGGTGGCGATCAGGACCTCTGGACCGCTGCAGCTGTACCCTCTGGGGGCTGGGGCCTCAGACCCGGGAGGGGGCTGGGGCTGGGGCTCAGACCAGGGAGGGGTGCTGGGTCCTGCTCCACCCCTAGGTCTGGTTCAGGTCTAGCCATAGGGCTCCACACTCACATGGTCTGGTCCCGAGACCCAGGAACCCCCTGAATGCTCCCCCCAGACCCAGGAGCCTGAGTGCCCCCCCCCCCTTGACCAAGAAGCCTGCGTGGCCCCGGCTCATTAATAACCATTGTGAAGGGAAACGTGTTGTATGAGGTTGCTCTAATGTTCTAGATCAATCCACCATATGTTGTGATGTTCTAGACCAAAGCTTTGTTATATGATGTATTGCTAGACCGTTGCAGGATTATCTTTGCATTCAAACCAGTGTTTCTTAAACCCTGGACCAGGACCCAAAGTGGTCCAGGATCCAGATGGAGGTCTGGTCCAGGCCGGACCAGAGAAGCCCACATGCAGAGTCTTGCGCAGAAACAACTTTATTTAGTACAACTCAAACCAAAACAGTATTTACAGGTGAAGTTTTGATACATTTTGTCCCCAATGCACTGCTGTCCAGGTGGACGTAACTTATGTACATGTTGAAGTATTAGTACAGGATGTGGGTCCCAATCCCAAGGTTGAAGTTGACACAATCATGACCCATGAGCCGTGTTTCAACCTGCAGCAATAAACCCCAAAACCCTGACCCTAACTCCTTTCGTCTTGTCGTCATATGAAGAGGACGTGGGTGGAGGTGTGTTCAGGTGGAGGGTGAGCTGTAAACCAACATCAGGGAAAAGGGCAGCGAAGTGTCTTGCGGTGTTGGAGCCAGGCATACATGGAGGCTTTTACAAAGCAGGCCTCCCTGTGCTGGTCATGGTAACGCCGTCAAGGCTCATGACATCACGTGCTCCAAGACCCCCTGGCGAATCAGCTGCTCGCATTTCCACCTGGGCAGGAAGTGCTGCAGGAAGAGAAGGATCAGAAACTTGTTTTCATGATGTGGGAATGTGTGTGTACCTGGTCCTCACCATGGTGATGAGTCTGATGGTTGCCGTGGTAATGTGTGAGTCTGATGGTTGCCATGGAGATGTGAGTCTGATGGTTGCTGTGGTGATGCGAGTGTCTTCGGGTTGCCGTGGTGATGTGAGTCTGATGGTTGCCGTGGTGATGTGTGAGTGTTGCCATGTTGATGCGAGTGTCTTGGAATTTCAGTGATGATGAGTCTGATTGGTTTCCAAGGAGACGAGTGAGTGAGGGTTGCCGTGGTTATTTGTGACTGTTGCCATGGTGATGGGAGTATACCTGGCTGTTCTTCTTCAGAAGGATGATGGTTCCATCGTCGATCTCAAACTCCCCATGGTCCTTCAGACACCTGACCTGCAAAACACACATCACCATGACGACCACTGAGACACCACGGTAACCACTGCTGCCTCACAATAATATAACGTGAAACCAGGTCCCTACTAGCGGACTCTTAGGGGTATGGTACCTCTAGAGACTGTAGGAACAGGGACTCACTAGGGGACATTAGGGGTCCCTTACCTCTATCTAGAGGCTTTGGGTCTAAGGGATCTCCTACCTCTATATAGAGGCTCTTTGGGGGCTTCATGTCCTGGGTGATGTCAAGCCCCTCCTCGCCTCCCACGGACCTCATGAAGTTGGCCAGAGACTTCTTGTACTGGTTGAACCACTGCAGCTGCTCAGAACACACACACACACACACACACACACACACACACACACACGCAAGTGTGGGTGGAGGGGTCCAGGATGTCAGCCATGTTGGAGACCCTGATAGGGGCGGGTCCTCACCTCCTCAGAACACATGTGGAAGCGGATGTTGGGCGGGAGCACGCTGCCGTACTCCCAGCGCAGCGCGCGGATCCTCAGCAGCCGGTCGTACCTGAGGAAAGCTTTAGGTTGGATACTTTCTATATAAAATACGACAAAGGTGGTGTAACTCCCAGGTGTAACACTGGCTCCCAGGTGTAACACTGTCACTCCCAGGTGTAACACTGATTCCCAGGTGTAACACTGTCACTCCCAGGTGTAACACTGTCACTCCCAGGTGTAACACTGATTCCCAGGTGTAACACTGTCACTCCCAGGTGTAACACTGTCACTCCCAGGTGTAACACTTATTCCCAGGTGTAACACTGTCACTCCCAGGTGTAACACTGTCACTCCCAGGTGTAACACTACGACGCCCAGGTTTAACACTGTTACTCCCAGGTGTAGCACACTGACTCCCATGTGTAACATACTGACTCCCAGGTGTAACACTGACTCACACTGTAACACTATGACTCCCATGTGTAACACTATGACCCCCAGGTGTAACACTGACTCACAGGTAGGCACTGAGGCAGCGTTGGTTCCTCAGCAGGCAGCAGTGTCTCAGCTTGATTGAGGGGATGAGGTCCGTCCGGCCCGCCCCTTTGGCCTCGTTGCTTTGGTAGGAAGACAATCACGTTACTGCAAATCACACACCATGAGGAAAACTTTTTCTCTATATCTATACGTACTCTATAACAGTTCATATTTATCCATTACATAGATATAAACATATCTACACCAGGTTATAAACACGTCTTCTCTAGAACATAGAAATAGACATAAACATCTCTATGTAACAAAAATATAAAGACATCTCTATAACATAGCTAGATATACATAGATATAAACTATCTAGAACATTGATATAAAGTAGAACATAGATATAAACATAGCTCTATAACATATATACATAATAAAGACATCTCTAGAACATAGATAAAAAACTAGAACATAGACAAACTATCTAGAACGTAGACGTAAAGACATCTATCATAAACTATCTCTAACAAAGATATAAACTACCTAGAGAACATAGATATAAACAGATAGATTGAACAAGACTCACACGTCGCTCTGGTTCTGTTCGTACAGAGCTTTCATCTCCTCCAGAACCTGTCGAATCCCGTCCTCCTAAACACAACATCCACACGTCAACCAGCTAGTTAACCATGTTAACTAGATAGTAACTACTAGTACTGTCACTCATATTAAACACTACATTCACAGTAACCAGCAAGTTAACATTGACTAGTTACTAGTAGGCTACTGTCACTCAATAACCAGCTACTTAACCATGTTAATTCCACTAGGTAGTTAACAAGGTTACTGTGACTCACGTTAAAGGCGGGAAGCTGTCCATCGCTCACGCGCTGTAGTTCCCTGATCAACTCGATCGATTTCTCACAGAACATATCGATCAGCACTCTGAGAGGTTAGAGGACTATTTGGAGGACTCGGACCTCTGAGAGGTTATAGGACCTCTGAGGGGTTCGAGTACTAGTTAGAGGACTCGGACCTCTGAGAGTTTAAAGGACTAGTTAGACGTACTAGGACTAGAACCTGACTGCTACTCGACTGATTACCGCGGACAACCGGTTCACTTTACGCGGCAAACCATGAACTCCGCCTTGTTGTCGTCACGTGACCGGATACGACGGGAGGCCGGGAGGATCTGAAGGCGCTTCAGCTTCTCCGGATCCCGAGCTGTCAGATTTATTAACTTTGTGAAGCTCGGGACGAAAACCGAAGGTGGAAAGGACCGTGTTGTACGTATTTTACATTATTATTATTATTATTATGTAATTATTATTAAAGTGTTAAATGTTTCGTCGCTTTCCCCCTGTGTGCCAGATGAGCTTCCGGTCTGCTCGAGGCACAAAGCAGCTCCCAGCTTTATGCATTCTGAATCAAGTATATGTAGTTAGTGGGTAATATTGGGTAGATAGTAGTTCATATTAATAGTTGTTAGTAGTTAGCGCAGTTTCAGCGCAGACCCCCTCCATCCCCCCACTGCTTCCCTCCTCTGATTGGCGGAGACCGGGAGCCAACCGGAGCCTATGGTTCGGTCAGCTGGTCTCTGCAGATAACAGACTTCTCCAACAATGTGGAGAAAGTGCAGAACGCCAGCCGCTCGTCCGGTGTAAACAGCGGCTCCTCACGGCGGGTGACGGGCCCTTTACCTGGACCAGGACACCGGGAGACCGGGAGACCAGCCCTCCTCTCACATCCACTCTGGTCGTTTCAGTGATGCGAAAGCGGACCAGCTCCCTGACCGCCGAGCATGACAGCGTCCCCCCCGCCGCCCCGGAGGATAGCGACCCGGCTGTGAAGCGCTGCCCCCCGCAGGGAAAGGCGGGACACGGTGCGCCGCAGGGCACCGACCCGGAAAAGAGGATGGCCAAGTCGTTCAAGAGGTGAGACCTTGCGGACCCTAGGAGACACTGCGAGATGTGGGTCACTACCGACATTGGGAGAGAGCTACCGAGACCCCCTGTCAGGCTGACCTATATGACCGTTAGACCTGAACCGGAAGGTTTAATGTTATGGTAGAGATGCAACTAGATGCTATCATCTATTAGTCTGTTATTAACTATTACTCTATTATAATGATGTTGAGTTTCTGTAACTACAGTATAACTTTCCGAGCTCCTAGTCTGTTGACACTCGGTCCTCCGGATGGCTCCAGTCTCTTTCGATCTCTGGTTGGACAATAGGAGCTCGCTATGGTTTCTGATCTCCCCAGCTTTACTTAGTGCTGTGTGTGTGTGTGTGTGTGTGTGTGTGTGTGTGTGTGTGTGTGTGTGTGTGTGTGTGTGTGTGTGTGTGTGTGTGTGTGTGTGTGTGTGTGTGTGTGAAAAAGACAGACAGATATGAGGTTAAAGGTCAAGGCTCTGATGACAAGCATTTCAGTGAATCTGTCTATTCACTGGGTTGGGGTTTGATTCTCTGGGGCAACAGATAAGGTGGATACTCTAAGGTTTAATGTTATGGTCAAATGCAGTGGATGTGTTATAGGGGTTATTGTGTTATAGGGGCTAGTGTTGTGTTGTCGGAGGGGTTAGGATTGTGTTCAAGGGGTTTGTTGTTTGTTCTAGAGGTTAGTGTTGTGTTCTAGGGGTTAGAGTTTTGTTCTAGGGGTTAGTGTTGTGTTCTAGGGGTTAGTGTTGTTGTAGGGGTTAGTGTTGTGTTGTGTTCAAGGTTACAGCCCAGTGTTGATGTAGGGTTTAGTGCTGTGTTGTTGTAGGGGTTATTGTTGTGTTCAAGGGTTAGTGTTGTTTTAGGGGTTAGTGTTGTGTTGTGTTCAAGGTTATAGCCCAGTGTTGTTGTAGGTGTTAGTGTTGTGTTCTAGGGGCTAGTGTTGTTGTAGGGGTTAGTGTTGTGTTCTAGGGGTTATTGTTGCTGTAGTGGTTAGTGTTGTCTTGTTGGGGGGGCTAGTGTGGTTGTAGGGGTTAATGTTGTGTTGTTGTAGGGGTTAGTGTTGACATCCCCATGTCCAGGGGGTCAGACAGGAGACTGCTGTAGGACATGTGGAGACATGTAGTCCATCTCCTCTGATTAGATTGTGTTATCATCTCTTTTTGTTTGTGTTTCTTCACCACGTATGAGGCATCCACATGTGTGTCCATGGTTCACCTGCTGAAGTGTTAACGGAGCCCCGCGGCCGCCGGCCTACCTGCAGGTGGACCACCGAGTGCTGCTCCTCCTCTCAGGTGTTTGAAATCCAACCCACGCGTGTCCCAGGCTATTCTGTTCCCGCCCGGCCGTGTGCCTTACACACCGCACAGGCTCCTACTGCAGCCCAGTAGGGCTGTACGGCCTCCCGACGTATAGCCCAGGGTATAGCGCAGGGTATAGGCCAGGGTATAGCCCAGGGTATAGCGCAGGGTATAGGCCAGGGTATAGCCCAGGGTATAGCGCAGGGTATAGGCCAGGGTATAGCCCAGGTTATAGACCAGGTTATAGCCCAGGTTATAGACCAGGTTATAGACCAGGTTATAGCCCAGGTTATAGACCAGGTTATAGATCAGGTTATAGACCAGGTTATAGACCAGGTTATAGACCAGGTTATAGCCCAGGTTATAGACCAGGTTATAGACCAGGTTATAGATCAGGTTAAAGACCAGGGTTATAGAGCTGTGTACTACCTAGATCAGGGCTATAGGGGTCTGGACCAGGGCTATAGGGGTCTGGACCAGGGGTATAAGGGTCTGGACCAGGGCTATAGGGGTCTGGACCAGGGTTATAGGGGGGCAGGCTCCTGGCTGGTCTCCAGCTGTCTCAACCCTGCAGTGTCCTCCGGCTCCGTCAGGGGCCTCCTGCCTAGGGCCAGTCCTGCTGCTGACCAGTCCAGTCCTGCTGCTGACCAGTCCAGACCTGCTGCTGGCCAGTCCTGGGTAGTTCAAAGAGGGATGCTCTTTTACTTTGAAGGAGCCAACTGGAATAGTTTGGGCCTTTTACTTTGAAGGAGCCAGCTGGGTTTTGAGGTTGGCAGTGGAAGTGAAACTGAAGTGAGCCAATAGAGAAGTAAACAGGAAGTGAAGCAACAACATCACACAGTTAGCTCTGGTCTCACAGCGATGTGGTTGAGGTGTCTCTGTTCTGTATGTCGCCCCCGCTGACGTGACAGAGCGCTGCTGTTCCTCTGGCTCTCCACAGAGCGCTGCTGTTCCTCTGGCTCTCTACAGAGCGCTGCTGTTCCTCTGGCTCTCCACAGAGCGCTGCTGTTCCTGCTCACCACCTTCAGTCGCTCCCTTCAGTCGCTCCCTTCAGACGCTCCCTTCAGACGCTCCCTTCAGACGCTCCCTTCAGACGCTCCCTTCAGACGCTCCCTTGCTCCCTTCAGACGCTCCCTTCAGGCGCTCCCTTGCTCCCTTCAGACGCTCCCTTGAGGCGCTCCCTTCAGGCGCTCCCTTGCTCCCTTCAGACGCTCCCTTCAGGCGCTCCCTTGCTCCCTTCAGACGCTCCCTTCAGAAGCCTCCTGCTCTCTGGGTTCTCATCATTTCTTGCCTTGTCATCCTATCCACATGGTCATCATGTGGCAGTAATGCCAGGACTATACAGTATGCTTAGTATGCTTATAGCGTGTACATTTCTCATGATAAGCACACTGCTATACGCATCTCGATTGTTAGCATTGTGTTACCATGTCACTTTGACTATGCCCTAAGCAGTGGCGTGGGTTGGCTCTCAGGTCGGTTTCTGACAGTCAACATGTCTTAGTGGTGGGGGGGGGGGTGGGGGTGACAGGAAGAGCGTGACTTGGCGTCATCAGGAGAGAGGAGAACGGGGCCCTCAATGAGGAAGTGGTTCTGCTGAACAAGGGCCGGCAATGCTGAGTGTCTTAAAATACCTCCCATCGGCAGCACTGTCTTTCTGTCTAGCTCTGACCGTCTCTCTCTCTTTGTCTATACCTCTGTCTCTCTCCTTCTGTCTAATTCTCAGTGTCTATACCGCTGTCTCTCTCTATCTGCCTGTGTCTCTCTCTGTCGGCCTCTACCTCTGTCTCTCTCCACCTGGTCGTCAGTGAGATGTGAGACTGAGGGATGTTGAGTAGAGTTTTGACTGGAGGCTAGCCACCAGATTAGCAACCCTGCTCTAATCTGGTCGCTGGGCTAATAAAAGTACAGGTGATGCCCAGCTAATCCTCTGCTAATTATAGCATCATGCTGCTGTGCTAACTCCTAACCTGGTCTCCATGTAATGCTAATGCTAAGGCTAGGCTAAGCTACGATACTGCCATGAGGCATGAAAACTATCCAGTAATAATAATCAGCATAATTTATACTGTAGTTTGCTGAAAGATCTTTTAAACTTTTTCGCTGCCCCAGATTTGGAAAAGGCGAATGTTGGTTACCATAGAACCAGAATCTTTTCTCCACTGATCTTTATGGCCGGTGGACGTGACTTTGGCCTGTGATATGACCTCTGATACCCTCCTGTTGTGTGGAGTCATCGTTATGGATTAGGGTGTTCGCTCTCTCCCTCTCCCTCTTTGTCTCGCTCTCTCGCACTCGCGCCCTCTCGCAGTACATTATTTATCCAGTTGATAGCTCTGCTCTCCCAGCAGAGTGTGTGTGTGTGTGTGTGTGTGTGTGTGTTTCATTATTAAAGGGAAAGTGAGTGTAATCATTTCCTCTGTTGACCTGACTTGTATTTCTTAAGCCTAGCTCACATCCATTAGCATAGCATAGCACACATCCATTATCCTTGCTTATGTCTCGTTCATTAGCTTAGCCTATCTCTCATCCATTAGCCTAGCTCTCAATCATAAGCCTAGTCTATCTGTCATCCATTAGCCTATCTCTCATCCATTAGCCTAGTCTATCAGTCATCCATTTGCCTGGCTTAACTCTTGTTCATTAGCCTAGCTTAGCTTTCATTCCTGTGTGTGTGTTCCAGGCTAGGTTTGGCAGGCAAAGTGAAGAGGATTCTGATGTGGATTCTTCTGGTGTACTTCTGTATCCCTGTCCTGGTGAAGCTCTGCCCCTCCATCCAGGCCAAACTAGTATTCCTCAACTTCGGTGAGTCTTTCTGTCTGTCTCTACCTGTTGGCCTGTCTGTCTCTACCTGTCTGTCTCACTGTCTCTACCTGTTGGTCTGTATGTCTCTACCTGTCTGTCTCACTGTCTCCACTTGTTGGTCTGTCTCTACCTGTTGGTCTGTCTCTTTCTACCTGTCTGTCTGTCTCTACCTGTTGTCCTGTCTGTCTCTACCTGTCTGTCTCACTGTCGGTTACCTGTTGGTCTGTCTTTAGCCCTGTTATAGTGTGTGTGTGTGTGTGTGTGTGTGTGTGTGTGTGTGTGTGTGTGCAGTGAGGCTGCCATACTTCATAGACCTGAAGAGACCATCAGACCATGGTCTGAACCACACAGTCAACTACTACCTGGAGCCAGAGAGCGGCTTCAAGATAGGAGTCTGGTAAACACTACACACTCACTATACACACACTACTCAATATATACACACACACTACACACACACTATCTTCCCACTGTATACACATCCTAGACACATTGGCCTTGCGTCACGTGTGTGTGTTGTGTGTTTAAGGCACACGGTGCCCGCCCAGATGTGGGCGGAGGCTCAGGGTAAAGACAGAGACTGGTACGATGCAGCGCTGCTCTCACCTCACCCTGTCATCCTCTATCTCCATGGCAACGCAGGGACCAGGTACACACACACACACACACACACACACACACACACACACACACACACACACACACACACACACACACACACACACACACACACACACACACACACACACACACACACACACACACACAAACCACTGCACCTGCTGGTGGTCACATGACTGTTATATGAAACCTGTCAGATCAGCACTTTAGCTCACTGGAGTCACAGATTGTTCTGTTACTGAAACTACTTTAGCTCACTGGAGGCATTGGTGGTTGTGTTACTGAAAGTACTAAAATCATTTTTCAAATGATTTTAAAGATGTATTTGTATGTGTATCTGATCTTGAGATCTGGAATCTGACTCATTATTCTCTGCAGGGGGGGTGACCACAGAGTACAGCTGTACAAGGTACACACACGCACACACACGCGCATGTGTATACATTTATTTATATCTAAATATATATGTATCTAAATATATATCTAACTATATATATATATATATATATATAAATATATATTTAAGCAATAGATCACGCCAGGCTGTGGTATGTGCTCATTATACCACTGTTAAGGGGCGTTGTCCGGCCCCGACGCACAGCGGAGTGGTATAATGAGCACATGCCACTGACTGAAGTGATCTATTGCTTTTATACAACGGTTACTATTATGGCGAAACGAAAGTCATAGACACACTACATTTAAAAAGAAACCAAGAAAGTCAAAATAGCCGTTTAATTAAAGAATACAAAAAAGTAGTCCCTCCTGGCTGCCGCTATGCATCGACGGTCGCTATGCAACACACTTTAGCGTCCCTCCGAGAGAAGGCTCCGATAGAGCGGTTCGCCGGCAATTTATCCTATGGAGCAGTTCACTCGCCGTGTGCCTAAGCTTTCGTTAGTCTCTCCATCGCCTTGCTCACTCCCGGAGTAACAACATTTACACGCTCTCCATCATCCAACATATGTTTTACTTTGTAACTGTTTCTACTTCCGGGCGCGGAGTGATATGCAAACTTTCACAAAATGATCGGGCGTCATAGCAGTTATGTATACGCTCATTATACAACAGTTGGGAACCAATCAGATCGCTGGATTTAGGTCCCCCGTTGTATAATTATATATATATGCACACTCGGGGTAAAGCGCGGTTGGGGGTTAAATTCCATGGAAATGATGAATGAATGTTTATTTTCTCTCTGTCTCAGGTGCTCAGTTCATTTGGCTACCATGTGGTCACATTTGACTACCGAGGTACGCACACACCCACACAGCAGACCTATTGTTCATGTATATTTAGGAACGTTATATACATGGGAAGGCAGTACTTGTGGTAGGAGAGTCTAAATATGTTTTACGTACATTATATTTATTATGTATACTGTATGTAATAATATATATACTGTATGTGTACATATTATAATATGTATTATGTACATTGTATGTATATTGTATTTATTCTGAACGTATTATCATGTGTGTACTGCATGCATTAAACTATTATGTATATATATATTTAGTATACTTCTTGGATTCTAATGTGTACTCTGTGTATACAGGTGTATTCTAATGTGTACTCTCTATGTATACCGATGTGTACTGTGTGTATTCTGTCCCCAGGCTGGGGGGACTCCGACGGCAGCCCCTCCGAGGGGGGCATGACCGCCGACTCTCTGTTCATGTACCATCGGCTCAAACGCGCCGTCGCCAACAAGCCCCTCTACGTCTGGGGCCACTCGCTGGGGACCGGGTACTTACTCACTCACTCACTCACTCACTCACTCACTCACTCACTCACTCACTCACTCACTTCCTGTCAGTCAGTCAGTCACTCACTACCAGTCAGTCAGTCAGTCACTGTCAGTCAGTCAGCCGGTCAGTCAGTCAGTCACTCACTACCAGTCAGTCAGTCAGTCACTGTCAGTCAGTCAGCCGGTCAGTCAGTCAGTCACTCACTACCAGTCAGTCAGTCAGTCAGTCACTACCAGTCAGTCAATCACTCACTACCAGTCAGTCAGTCACTACCAGTCAGTCAGTCACTCACTACCAGTCAGTCAGTCACTACCAGTCAGTCAGTCACTCACTACCAGTCAGTCACTACCAGTCAGTTAGTCACTCACTACCAGTCAGTCAGTCACTCACTACCAGTCAGTCACTCACTCACTACCAGTCAGTCAGTCAGTAACTCACTACCAGTCAGTCAGTCAGTCAGTCATGTGTGCACCTTTGTGTGTTTCAGAGTGGCCACCAACCTGGTGAGAAGACTCAGTGACACAGGTATGATGAAGGGGTCACTGGGAGCAGTGGTGTGGAATTCTAACTGGTGGCGTGTGTACTGGTAGCTGTGTGTAACAGTGTGTACCTACTGCTGTGTGTATTAGTCATTGTGTTTTAGTGTGTCATGGCAGTTGTGTGTTACAGGAAGTCCTCCAGACGCTCTGGTCCTGGAGTCCCCGTTCACCAACATCAGAGAGGAAGCTAGAAGCCACCCCTTCTCTATGGTACACTATGCCTCACTCTCTCACTACCTCCCCCTCTCACTCTCTCACTACCTCACCCTCTCCATCTCTCACTCACTACCTCACCCTCTCACTCACTCACTACCTCACCCTCTCCCTCACTCACTACCTCACCCTCTCTCTGCTGGTTACCTGTCTCTCTCTCTCCAGGTCTACCGGTACCTACCTGGCTTCGATTGGTTCTTCTTAGACGCCATCTCCGCCAACGACATCCGCTTCGCCAGCGATGAGAAGTAAAACACACACACACACACACACACACACACACACACACACACACACACACACACACCTCTCTGTGGTCCCAGTGGGATCCTCTCGGTGGTCCCAGTGGGTTCCCCAGTGGATCCCCTGGTTCCAGCAGGCTCTCTGTCTCCGCAGTGTGAACCACATCTCGTGTCCGGTGCTGATCCTTCATGCTGAGGACGACAGCGTGGTTCCCTTCCACCTGGGGAGGAAGGTGAGGCTCGACACCTCCTCCTGTCTCCCCCTACCTGTCTCTCCTCCACCTCTCTGCTTCACCTGTCTTACCTCCACATCATGCTTATCTAATGTATGGAAGCGTATGAGTCTATGGGGTAAAGGGTCCTGAGCTCTGGTCCTGGGCTCTGGTCCTGAGCTCTGGTCCTGGGCTCTGGTCCTGGGGTCTGGTCCTGAGGTCTGGGTCTGGTCCTGAAGGTCTGGTCCTGGGGTCTGGTCCTGAGGTCTGGTCCTGAGGTCTGGTCCTGGGCTCTGGTCCTGGGGTCTGGTCCTGAGGTCTGTGTCTGGTCCTGGGCTCTGAAGGTCTGGTCCTGGGGTCTGGTCCTTAGGTCTGGTCCTGAGGTCTGGTCCTGAGGTCTGGTCCTGGGGTCTGGTCCTGAGGTCTGGTCCTGAGGTCTGGTCCTGGGCTCTGGTCCTGGGGTCTGGTCCTGAGGTCTGTGTCTGGTCCTGGGCTCTGGTCCTGGGCTCTGGTCCTGGGGTCTGGTCCTGGGATCTGGTCCTGAGCTCTGGTCCTGGGCTCTGGTCCTGGGCTCTGGTCCTGAGCTCTGGTCCTGAGCTCTGGCCCTGAGCTCTGGTCCTGAGCTCTGGTCCTGGGGTCTGGTCCTGAGCTCTGGTCCTTGGGTCTGGTCCTGGGCTCTGGTCCTGGGGTCTGGTCCTGGGGTCTGGTCCTGGGGTCTGGTCCTGAGCTCTGGTCTGTGGTCTTACAGCTGTACGCGTCGGCGGCTCGCTCCAAGAGTCTGAGCGGCCACAAGGTGCAGTTCATCCCGTTCCAAGCCTCGCTGGGCTACAAGCACAAGTTCATCTACAGGAGCCCCGAGCTGCCCCACATCCTCAGGTACTAGCACCCAGCTAGCACCCAGCTAGCACCTAACTATACCATGCTAACTAAATACATTACCATGCTAACACAATTCTAGTCAAAGACATGATGATGCTAACACAATGCTAGTGAAACGCATTTCCATGCTAAGACAATGCTAGTGAAACACATTGCCATGCTAACACAATGCTAGTGAAACAAATTGCCATGCTAGCACAATGCTAGTGAAACAAATTGCCATGCTAACACAATGCTAGTGAAACACATTGCCATGATAAACAATGGTAGCGAAAAACATTGCCATGCTAACACAATGCTAGTGAAACACATTTCCGTGCTAACACAATGCTAGTGAAACACATTGCCATGCTAACACAATGCTAGTGAAACACATTTCCATGCTAACACAATGCTACTGAAACACATTGCCATGCTAACATAATGCTATTGAAACACATTGCCATGCTAACACAATGCTAGTGAAACAAATTGCCATGCTAACACAATGCTAGTGAAACACATTGCCATGATAAACAATGGTAGCGAAAAACATTGCCATGCTACCACAATTCTAGTGAAACACATTTCCGTGCTAACACAATGCTAGTGAAACACATTGCCATGCTAACACAATGCTAGTGAAACACATTTCCATGCTAACACAATGCTATTGAAACACATTGCCATGCTAACATAATGCTATTGAAACACATTGCCATGCTAACACAATGCTACTGTAACACATTGCCACGCTAACACAAGGCTAAGACTCACCAACCCTCCCTCTTGTGTTTCAGTGACTTCTTTGGAGCCGTGCATCCAAACACACAATGAGGACCTCCGCAGCATGGAACACACACACACACACGTACACACACACACACACACACACACACACTTAAGCACACATGCACACACTGAATCACACACGAACACACTTAAACACACATTCACACCAGATCTCTGTGGGTGTGTGTCTCTGAAAGGACGACAGAATGTTAATTCCGGAATTTAGAATTCACACACACATGCACACATGCACATGCACATGCACACACACACACACCTACACCCAAAAAGGAAGTGACTCTAATGTTGATGGTTGCCATGGAGGCACGGTGCACACGATTGGTCAGACCTTTGACGACGAGCCTTCCATCCCGTGTGCCTCCTGCTCTCTGATTGGTTTGTTTTGAGTGACACACCTAATTCTGATTTAGCGTTTGACTGAAATGTTCTAAGGTATTGATCACCAATGTATGAGAGTACCTTGTGTTGTATTTTAGAAAGCTTTATTGTTCCGTATCGGGAACAATCAGGGAACCATTTTAAACGTTTCATCACTCAGCCCCGCCATGTAGTGACATCACGTCTGAGGATCACTAACCCCCATCGTGTAGTGACATCACGTCTGAGGATCATGAACCCCCATCATGTAGTGACATCACGTCTGAGGATCACTAACCCCCATCATGTAGTGACATCACGTCTGAGGATCACTAACCCCCATCGTGTAGTGACATCACGTCTGAGGATCACTAAACCCCATCATATAGTGACATCACGTCTGAGGATCACTAACCCCCATCGTGTAGTGACATCACGTCTGAGGATCACTAACCCCCATCGTGTAGTGACATCACGTCTGAGGATCATGAACCCCCATCTTGTAGTGACATCACGTCTGAGGATCACTAACCCCCATCATGTAGTGACATCACGTCTGAGGATCACTAACCTCCGTCATGTAGTGACATCACATCCGAGGATCACTAACCCCTGTCATGTAGTGACATCAGGTCTGAGGATCACTAACCCCCGTCATATAGTCTGGGGGTCTAAAGGGTCTTGCTGGTCCCAACAGAACCAGTATGAAGAGTGGACTCAGACCATCTCAATATGAAGCCAGTGTAATCGCTCTCCCATGATTGGTCGTGGGTTTGTGAGGCGACCAATCAGTACCGTACCTTTTTGATTATTCCGCTTTTAGGTTTAGAAGACCAATCACGAGCATTGCTGTAGAGCTGGACATTTGCATATCTAAATGAGGTGCGGTAGTTGTTGAGACTGAGAAGCAGATAAAAACTGGACTGGATCTGGTGTGTAACTGGAATGCAGATCTGGTTTAGGATCATTAGGAGATGGTGTCCAGGTCCTGGTCAGAACCGGATCCAGTCCTTAGACCTCTGGATACCATGGACAGGAGAGATTGTGTTTGCCCTATCAGATCAGTCGACCTCTGGAAGCCTCATTTAGGTCAGTTATTGAAATGAAATAAAGTGTAAAGGCTCTGATGTCATCATGGCCTGCAAATTATTTATTAAAAGTATGTATATTCACAAAAGCTGAACCATCAGAATAACATGACAACGTATCAAAGGTTAATATTTCATGTGTGGTTGTTAATGCTGCATAGGTCAATCGATCTAAAAATACAATTAAAATGTAAATTATTCCAACTAAAATATTATAACAATGAAAAACTTTTTGATAAACAAACAGTTCCATAGTAGTTTGACACCTTTTGACACTTCTAGAAAACACAACCCATCCCTGAATACCAGAGTTTCAAAGATCATGTACCTCTACATGATTATATCTAGATGATTATATCTAAATGTTTAGCTTTACATGATTAGATCTAGATGTTTAGCTCCAGATGTTTAGCTCTAGATGTTAATATCTACATGTTTAGCTCTACATGCTTAGCTCTATGTTTATCTCTATATGTTTATCTCTATATGTTTAGTTCTTCATGTTTAGCTCTAGATAATAGTATCTACATGTTTTGGTAAAGTTAAAGTAACATGTTGGCTGGTCATGGTTATAAACACAGATCATCAATAATGTAAAATACTACCTAACAATTGATATCACATTTAAGAACAATATAAAAAACACAAAACACACACAGGACACACCTAACAATATGTTACATATAAAAACAAGCAGGAAATCACTTCGTTACCACGGAAACCACATGTTTACGTACTTCTACCTCACAGTTCAGAACACATCTACAGTTTTGGTGTGACCTCATCACCATGGAGACGGCCGGTCTGGTCCGTTCCGATCTGGTCCGGTCCGGTCTCAGAGGAACATCTCCTTGTTGATCCACATGAGGGTGCACGTGTCGCTGGGTTTGCACTCGTACTCGATGCTGCTGAAGCTGTTGCCCCACTGGCAGTGGTCCCTCTTGCTGTAGTTGTAGAACTTGACCTGCCACACCGTCTCCAGGCTGCCAACCTCGGAGAACTGAGCACAGGTTAGAACCTGGGTTAGGGTAAACTGATGTATAAACTGGTTCACACACTGGTTTACATGGTTGTTTATAAACTGGTCTACACGCTGGGTTCTGAACTAGTTTCCAAAGTGGTTTGACACTGGGTTCTGAACTGGTTTCCTCACCTGGATGATGATCTGGACGGGCTGGCGCTCTCCGCTCTTGGTGCGGGTCACGCCTTCCGTGTCGTACTGGCCGCTGTAGACCCCGGCCTGGGGGTCTTTGGACTGCTGCTCCAGGGGGAAGCTGGTCCCGCCCACGCTCATGGACCTGGACCGGAAGAGGCTCGTTATCGTTAGGACTTACGGCTCCTGTCAGTGGGGCGCGACGCGTTTAGTAGTAATACGGTGTAATTTATGATTAGGAACTCGTTACTTTGTGTTAAAGAGCCATTGAACCCCCAACCCCTATAGTTTTGTGTAAACAAGGATCATTTGTCTGATCGGACTTCATACGCAACGTTGTCTGTCACCATGGAGGTAACCAGTGGCATCAGGCTGTTTCATTCGGGGCTAAAGCACCAGATATTATTTAATTAGCCCTGAATGTAAATTTTTTTTTTTTTTTGCTTGCTTTACACTAGAAACAAACATGGGGATTTCAGGGGCATCTCAAAATAAAGTAGCCTAGTCCTTCTAGATAGTCCTTCTGGCAAGAGAATAAACTGTTTAAAAACAAACATAACCAGACTGTTTACCATAACCAGACTGTCATATATATATATATATATATATATATATATATATATATATATATATATATATATATATATATATATATATATAATAACTTGAATGGACCTTTAGATGTCTGGAGATAAGCAGCACAGCAGTAACATAGCTATTTAAAGCTATAATAAACTGTGTAGTTCGTGCATTTTGGTAAAGCATTATGAAAAAATTTGTATGCGCAATAAAGCATGCAAAAAAAATGCCACGCCCTACGCACGTATTTTCCCTTTCCCTGCCCAGGATATTTCAAAAACTTAGAGACGCCCCTGGAGAT
>NC_044062.1:10006704-10016704 GCF_902167405.1 Gadus morhua
ATGAATAATATAACACTTGCTGATCAATAACAGACCTCCTGCTGATCAACAACAGCCCTGCTAATCAATAACAGACCACCTGCTGATCCATAACAGACCTGCTGATCAATAACAGAACTGCTGATCAATAACAAACCTGCTGATCGATAACAGACCTGCTGATCAATAACAGACCACTTGCTGATCAATAACAGACCACCTGCTGATCAATAGTGAAAGCAGGCTGGAGGTGGTGACGGACTGGAGGTGGTGACAGACTGGAGGTGGTGACGGACTGGAGGTGGTGACAGCAGACTGGTGTCTCTACTGTCTCTAACGGTCCTGACGGACTCATCAAGGCTAATGACCGGTGGATGATGAGATCTTAATGACATCAATATGAACGTCTGCTCTCCATATCCCAGAGGGGGAGGAGGTGGTGGTTTGGAGGAGATGTTGTGCAGGAGGGGCTGGTGTGGAGGAGGTGCTGAAGGAGGTGGTGTATTAAGTGGTTTGAGGCCATGTTCTGTGACCTCCCTCACGTCATTCATGCTTTCATCGATTCTTCTTAAGCTAGCTACTAGTTTGTTGTGTTCTCCTCCAGCCAGCTACTGGTTTGTTTTGTTCTTCTAGCTACTGGTTTGATTTGTTCTCCTCCAGCCAGCTACTGGTTTGTTATGTTGCGCTACCGGCGATAAAAAAAAACATTTCAGAAGATCGGAATAAACCTAATGATGTCGGAAGACGATCAGGGTCGGTTCAACAAAACAGTGACCCAGGCTAGCCACAAGCTTTCCACAGGATAGCTACAAGCTAACCACAGGCTATTCACAAGCTAACCACAGGCTAGTTCCAAGCTAACCACAGGCTAGCAACTAGCTAACGACAGACTAGCTCCAAGCTAACCCCAGGCTAGCCACTAGCTAATCAAATGCTAGCTCCAAGTTAGCCTCAGTACTAGCGTCACTGCTTACCCAGCCAGTCCCACCCCTCCCCCGGCCTCAGTGTGAACGTTTAAAGATCGGATAATCAGACCAGGACCAGGACCAGGACCAGGAACAGAGCAGGAGACCATCGGAGCAGAGGCTGGTATCCACAGAGACAGTCAGAGCCAGCAGTCCTGATGCTACGAGAACGAGTTCAGAGTTCATTAGGAGGTGGATCTGACCCAAGACCAGCCCTACACACACACACACACACACACACACACACACACACACACACACACACACACACACACACACACACACACACACACACACACACACACACACACACACACACACAGACACGCACACACAAACACACACACACACACACACACACACACACACACACATACACACACACTAGAAGATGGTACACACAAACAGAGGCTGCAGACAGACAGACAGGCTGCAGGCAGACAGATGTGTGGTGTACAGTGACCTGTCTATCTATAGCGGTCTGAGCAGCTGATCCTGGGGCCGTGGCTACGAGGACCGGGGGATGTTTACTTCTTAAGGCATGCAAGTGCTGCAGCGAGGGTGTGTATGTTTGTGTGTGTGTGTGTGTGTGTGTGTGTGTGTGCATGTGTGTGTGTGTGTGTGTGTGTGTGTGTGTGTGTGTGTGTGTGCACATGCTAGTTTATGTGCAAGTGCACGTGTCGGAGGGTAACAGGAGCTCCCAGCTCCCGACAGCTCTGCCTCAGACTGCGACACTAAACAGACAACTCACACTTACACACACACAAACACACACACACACACACACACACACACATACACACACACACACACACACACACACACACACACACACACACACACACACACACACACACACACACACACACACACAGATTAATGGCAGTGCGACAGCCACCAATGTTCCATTACGCGACCCTTTTCCACAATAAGAGTGCAGAGAGGGTTTATAGATGAGGAGCTCCGCCCCTCACCGGACGCTTTGGTTCACTTCCTCCCTTCTGTTGTGTGAGTGTGAGCTGAATCAAACATCCAGCTGTTCTCCAATGCCATCCAGCTGTTGTGATGTCATCAAGCTGTTCTCTGATGTCATCCAGCTGTTTTGACGTCATCCAGCTGTGGTGATGTCATCCAGCTGTTCTCTGATGTTACCCAGCTGTTTTGATATCATAATGCTGTTCTCTGATGTCATCCAGCTGTGGTGATGTCATCCAGCTGTTTTGATATCATAATGCTGTTCTCTGATATCATTCAGCTGTTGTGATGTCATCCAGCTGTGTTCTGATATCATCCAGCTGTTTTGATGTCATCAGGCTGTTCTCTGATGTCATCCAGCTGTTGTGATGTCATCCAGCTGTTCTTCACCTCAGCCTGAGAGAAGAGTGTCGACGGGGAACGCGCGACCAAACTCACGACCGCAGAATCCCTTATGTGCTCACACTCAGAGGTGTTAATATTTTTCACGCAACTGGATGTTAAGCTATGTGGCAGACAGATAGACAGACAGTCTGTTCTGACTTTTGGCGATTGATCGGTCATGATCAATGTTGTTGATCGTTTCTCAAATCATGTTTATAGACAGAAAGCTGTGTGTGTGTGTGTGTGTGTGTGTGTGTGTGTGTGTGTGTGTGTGTGTGTGTGTGTGTGTGTGTGTGTGTGTGTGTGTGTGTGTGTGTGTGTGTGTGTGTGTGCCTAGCCTAGCCTAATAAAGTGTCACATACCCTAGCCTTCCTTACCTTAGCCTTCCCTGCCCTAGCTTAGCCTAGCCTAGCCTAGTCGAGTTTATGGGCGTCTGTTTATCTCTAAGTGCAGATGGAGGAGGTGCTCATAGCCGCTAGCTGTTCAAACTCCTGGTAAACACAGCCAGGAGCTGGTTAGCCATGCCCATATAAGGACTTCCAGATCCATACTGGTTGAGGGACTGATGGAGTTGTCTCCTGAGGGCCCAGTCTGTGTCCAGACTGGGACCTCTACCTTTATCTTAACAAGGTTTACATTTGTTTTGCTTTTTGCAGCATCACTAGCTTTAGCATGCTAGTAATCTGATACCTGATGCTACCTGCCAGCCCAAAAGCACATCTCGAGATAACTGACAACTGTTTCTCGCATGGGAGAGAATTTAATATATTTCATTTCATATTTTTCATGAGCAATAAAGTCCTTGCAGATGCTGAAATAACCCAGAGAGAGAGAGAGAGAGAGAGAGAGAGAGAGAGAGAGAGAGAGAGAGAGAGAGAGAGAGAGAGAGAGAGAGAGAGAGAGAGAGAGAGAGAGAGACCTGCCGACTTACTGGGTCTTACATCCGATGAACAGGAAATCAGAAATTCTTTCCCCTGTTTCCTCTGTCAGTCGGTCGGTCTGCATCAGCTCTCCCTTAGCATCAGCTCTATTTTAGCATCGCCTCTCCGTTAGCATCGGCTAGCGACCTGCTAGAGCAGGCACAAATGCTCTTACACACTTGATTACATTGCTACTTTATTCCGGTCACCAATGTATGTCTTGCTGTGCATGCAATAAAACGTAAAATTGTGTTGTTTGTTTTCGAACTGGTTTGCTAAAGAAAAAACAGTTCAGTTTGCTGCCCACAAAGACAAACGGGAACGCTATAAGTGCTACAAGCCAGGAAATGACGTCACATTCTCGCTAGAGCATTTCGGACACACAATACCATACAATTGGTTAGCACCATTATACCAGTCTATACTTTTTCGGAAAACTCTGACCTCTGACCTCCGCCATCCATCACACATTTAATCACTCACGCACACACACACACACACACACACACACACACACACACACACACACACACACACACACACACACACACACACAAACACACAGGTACACACACAAGCACACACTTGTTTACCCGTATTCAAAGAAAATCTGTTGTAAACAGAAAACCCACCAACAAACGTGTGTGTGTGTGTGTTTGTGTGTGTGTGCGCGTGTGTGTGTGCATGCGCGTGTGTGTGTCTGGTGTGTGTGTGTCTCCTCAGGTTCGTTTTGGTGTTCGGTTGTCTCGTTCTCTCCGTTCTCTCCACCTTCCCGACGAACCAGGACATGTCCTCACACTGCCTGCTGATCCTGGTAGGCACACACACACACACACGCACAAACGCACACACGTGGATATAGGCTGTATAACTTGAATGTGGGTGGTGTAACGTTGAGGGCGGTGTAACTTGGATACTGATGGTGTAACGTTGAGGGTGGTGTAAGTTGGATGTGGGCGGTGTAACATTGAGGGCGGTGTAACTTGGATACTGATGGTGTAACGTTTAGGGTGGTGTAAATTGGCTGTGGGCGGTGTGACATTGAGGTCGGTGTAACTTGGATGCTGATGGTGTAACGTTGAGGGCGGTATAATTTGGATTTGGGCGGTGTAATGTTGAGGGGGCTGTAACTTGGATGTGGGCGGTGGAACGCTGATGAGGCTGGTGTAACGGTGATGAGGGTAGTGTAACAGTGATGAGGGTGGTGTAACATTGATGAGGGGGGTGTAACGCTGATGAGGGTTGTGTAACGTGAGGGTTGTGTAACGTGGAGGAGGGTGGTGTTGTATGGAGGGTGGTGTAACGTTGAGGGCTGTGTAAGGTTGAGGGCGGTGCAACGTTAAGGGTGGTGTAACGGTGACGAGGGTGGTGTAGCGGTGAGGGTTGTGTAACGTTGAGGGCGGTGTAAGATTTAGGGTGGTGTAACGTTGAGGATGGTTTCACGTGAGGGTGGTGTAATGTTGAGGGTTGTGTAACGTTGAGGGTGGTGTAACGTTGAGGACGGCGGTGTAGCATGATGCGGGTGGTGTAACGTTGAGGGTTGTGTGACGTGATGAGGGTGGTGTAACGTGATGAGGGTGGTGTAACCTTGAGGGTTGTGTAAAGTGATGAGGGTGATGTAACGTTGAGGAGGGTGGTGTAGCTTGATGAGGGAGGTGTAACGTTGATGAGGTTGGTGTAACGTGATGAGGGTGGTGTAACATTGAGGGTTTGTGTAATGTTGAGGAGGGCGGTGTAGCATGATGAGGGTGGTGTAACGTTGAGGGTGGTGCACCGTGATAAGGGACCGGGTGATGTAACGTTGAGTGTTGTGTTACGTGATGAGGGTGGTGTAACGTTGAGGGTGGTGTAACGTGATAAGGGTGATGTAACGTTGAGTGTTGTGTTACGTGATGAGGGTGGTGTAATGGTGAGGTTGGTGTAACGTTGAGGGTGGTGTAACGTGATAAGGGTGATGTAACGTTGAGTGTTGTGTTACGTGATGAGGGTGGTGTAATGGTGAGGGTGGTGTAACGGTGAGGGCGTGTCGCTGCAGGAGTTCGTGATGATCGTGGTGTTTGGGGTGGAGTACACGGTGAGGATCTGGAGTGCGGGCTGCTGCTGCCGGTACCGCGGCGGGCCGGGCCGGCTGCGCTTCGCCAGGAAGCCCTTCTGCATCATCGGTACGCTGTCAGCCCTACTGCTAGCCTAGCTGTTAGCCCTACTGCTAGCCTAGCTGTTAGCCCTACTGCTAGCCTAACTGTTGGCCTAGATCCTAGCTCTGGGGCTAGCCCTACTGTCAGCCCTACTGCTAGCCTAGCTGTTAGCCCTACTGCTAGCCTAACTGTTGGCCTAGATCCTAGCTCTGGGGCTAGCCCTGCTGTTAGCCCTACTGCTAATAGCTTAGTGCTATGTATCATTGCTATAGGATGTATGAACGTATGAACGATGTTGGATTACAGAGTGATGAATGAATGATTGAACCTCCTTCAACCTTTAACCCATGCCCCCAGACATCATCGTGCTCATCGCCTCGGTTGCCGTGGTTTCGGCCGGTAGCCAGGGCAACATCTTTGCGACGTCGGCGCTCCGCAGCCTGCGCTTCCTGCAGATCCTCCGCATGGTCCGCATGGACCGCCGGGGGGGCACCTGGAAGCTGCTGGGGTCCGTGGTGTACGCCCACAGCAAGGTAGGGGGTCTGCAGTCCAACACACACTGATACTTCTGGGATCTGTGCTGTAGTCCAACGCACATTGGTACTGCTGGGATCTGTAGTCCAAACACACTCTGATACTGCTGGGATCTGTAGTCCAAACACACTCTGATACTGCTGGGGCCTCTACGAATAGTCAAATCTCCTAACCTTTATGCCTCCTTTCCTTAACCTTTGTGAAAAACGTCATCGGTTCAAGGAGAGATGAAAAAGTGCTTCCTTTCAAACATAGGCACTGTTTAAAATGGATCTGACTCCACTTTTCCTTACCGACGTCATCGCACGACGGCGAGTATTGCTGACCTCTAGCGTCTTGCGCGAGGAACTACAGTTTTCCGAAGTTGGGTTAGACTACAACAATCGTCTTTCGATCCATGCGTTCTTGTCGTATTGATTTCAATCGGGTTATCGCCAACAGTGAGAATCACTTAGGTCAGACTTGGCCAACGGGAATATTTGGCCAATATATATATTTTAATATATTATGTGAAAAAATATAGGCTCAACTTATGTTGATGTGGGAATTAACTGCCCCCAGTAGTCTTGCTTAAATGTGAGGTCTGCGTTTTATTTTCTTACGGTGTATATTTTTGCTTAATAACCAGCAATTAATTCATTCATTTCGATTCAAATAGGCCTAATATGTTTCTGGAATTGGTATCCATTATTAACAATTTTATTTTCTTCTCTTCTTTTCTTCTGCTTTACCGCGTCTCTCATGCGTCTTTGCGTAGAGTCGGTAAACTTCATCGGTGGCATGTTGCTTTAAATATTGCAGCCGTAAAGGACTATGGGATACCACTATCTCCTTTCCTTTCGTAAAGGTTGCTCAGGAGTAACCTATGCTAAAGGAGTGTTAAAGGATGCATCGAGGCTCCTTTCCTAAGCATTTTTAGAATTCTAACCACCTTTCCTCCAAGTATTTCCGGGTCACCTCCATAGGAAAGGAAATTTCCTATGGAAGAAAGAGAATTCGTAGAGGCCCCTGGGATCTGTATTCCAAACACACTCTGTTACTGCTGGGATCTGTAGTCCAAACACACCCTGATACTGCTGGGATCTGTAGTCCAAACACACTCTGATACTGCTGGGATCTGTAGTCCAAACATACACTGATACTGCTGGGATATGTAGTCCACACACTGATACTGCTGGAATCTGTAGTCCCAACACACACTTGCCATGTTTCAGATTGTCTGCATTTCAGCGCAAGCATGCACGAGACTTGAAAACATCCGCCGGAATTAGTCAGAAACACGTCAAGTTCCCCCCACGTCAAGTCGGACACAGATGCACTTCTCGTAATTTGAACAAGCATAGTTTGGGAGAGGGCACGCCTCTTTGAAAGGAGTTATGTCATTTCTCACGTGGGAAATTCCACGTAGTAATTCCATCCAACTAGGGCAACGTTTTGATATTTTGAGGGGAGGGTCTTATGTTCGCATTTATTTGAGACCATATGAACAGAAAAGCAGACGGAGGGAGCTCCCGCGAGTTTTTAAAGTTGTGTGGTGTGTCGCATAGGGAAGTTATCAACAGCATTTCTGACGTTTTTATCCCAAAATGCATTATGTTATGGTATCTATAGTCCAAACACACACTGATACTGCTGGGACCGGTAGTCCAAACACAATCTGTTATTGCTGGGATCTATAATCCAAACACACACTGATACTAATGGGATCTATAGTCCAAACACACTCTGATACTGCTGGGACCTGTATTCAAATCACATTCTGATACTGCTGGGACTCGTAGTCCAAACACACTCTGATACTGCTTGGACCTGTAGTCCTAACGCACACAGATACTGCTGGTATCTGTAGTCCATATGCACCTGTATATTTATATATATTTATATATATGTGCTCTGTAGGATCTGGTGACAGCCTGTATGTTTATATATACTTGTATATACAGTATGTATACATACCTGTATATATATATGTATATGTATCTATATACATGTATACATGTTCTCTATAGGATCTGGTGACGGCCTGTATTATCGTATATATGTGTTTATTTATGTATTTATATTTATATATATATGCTTGAGCTGCTCCCCCCGCGACCCGACCCCGGATAAGCGGATGAAGATGAGATGAGAGATGAGATATATATGTGTGTCTATGTGTTCTATAGGAGCTGTTGACGGCCTGTATATATATATATGTTTCTATATAGGAGCTGGTGACTGCCTGTAAATTGATAGATGTTTATGTTCATATATGTATATTCTTTATAGGAGCTGGTGACTGCGTGGTACATTGGGTTCCTGGTCCTGATCTTCTCCTCCTTCCTCGTGTACCAGGTGGAGAAGGAGGACAACAAGGACTTCTCCACCTACGCTGATGCCCTGTGGTGGGGGACGGTAATGCCCCCCCATGTAGAACTACACATACAAATATTATACACACAAAGCTGCAAACTAATACACATATTAGCATTACAATAACAGATGCTTTTATCCAAAACGACTTACAATAAGTACATTTGTCAAAGAAAGAGAAACTACAATATATCTCGGTATTTCGGTACAGTAAAGATATACATAGAACTAAATCCCCAAGCACTGACAATCGCTAGGGTAACCCATTCCCCTATGCAACAAAGATAGCTAGGATAAGATGCTACGCACCATGCTAAGTACTATTTATAAATGTCAGTATGTACAAACACACAATAAGAAGGGTGTAAGAGGGGTGTGGGGGGGTTCACCGTGCGATGTGATCACAGAGCCCAATGATCTGGTATATAGGGAGAACAGAAGGGGCCCCAGCAAAGAGCCCTGAGGGACCCCAGCGTCTAGAGTGCAGAGATTGGACAAGGAGCCGTTCCCTGTGACCTGATAGGATTGGTCAGGTGGGATGTGAACCAGGACAGCGCAGAGAGGATTAGGTGGTTCACGATGGCAAACGCCCCGTCAGGTCGACGCGAACGAGAACCGATGAGAACCATAGATAGAGTAAAGATGTGAAGGCTGTCCCAGGTGGGTTGAGCTCCTGTGTGTTGAACTCTGACCCCTGCAGATCACCCTGACGACCATCGGCTACGGAGACAAGACCCCCCAGACCTGGACGGGCCGGCTGCTGTCCGCATGCTTCGCTCTGCTGGGAATCTCCTTCTTCGCCCTGCCCGCCGTAAGACCGTACTAGATACTATATAATATATATACTATATACATTATATATACTACTATATATGCTATATATACTATCTACACTATATTAATATACTACATAAATGCATAAATACAATGTATACTACGTATATTATGTATATTATGCAACCTGGTCTCACAGGAATCCGTGTAATGACCACGGACGAATAACTCGAAATCCGTGGACACATCACGGAAACACGCCGATTTCCGTGATGTGGCCACGGAATTCGCTCCAATGCAAGTTAATGATGCTGCTGTTCCGTGGCTCACACACGGATCCCCGTTTCAACGAGCGAGTCGACCACGGGGGCTTAACTCAAAACCCGGGGTGGTCTCACTGAAACACTTAAATTGTCCTTGTTGTGTCCACGGAAGTTGCTCCAATGCAAGTAAATGACAATGACAATGATACACACAGATTCCCGTTTCAATCTGTGTGTGTGTTCCCGTTTCAATCTGTGTGTGTGTCACATTTGACCACAGCGGGGGCTTAACTCAAAATCCGTGATGTGGCCACGGAATTTGCTCCAATGCAAGTAAATGACACTGTTATTCCGTGGCTCACACACGGATATCGGCGTGTTTCCGTGATGTGGCCACGGATTTCGAGTTAAGCGTCCGACCGTAGTCATTTCAGGGATTCCTGTGAGACCATGTTGATATGATGTATACACTGTATATACTATACATACTCCCTCTAATGTACTGTATACTCTATATATATTCTATACTACTTCTACTCTACTCTATGCACTCTCTAACTCTGCTTGGCCTCTCCTTCACCCTGCTTGCTGTATGACTATACTATATATATATACACTATATATACACTGTGTGTGTGTGTATGTGTGTGTGTGTGCGCGTCTATGTGTGTGTGTGGTGTGTGTGCATGTGTATGTGTGTGTGTGTGTGTGTGTGT
>NC_044062.1:10019204-10169204 GCF_902167405.1 Gadus morhua
ATTTATGTTTGTGTTGAATCGGTTTTTTTAGGGTCAGCCCAGCAAACGGAGGCTTTTGTGCGCCTTAGGGTGGCGCACAAACATTTGTTTACCGGTGGAAGGGATAGTGCCACTAGCCAATGTTGTGAAATTAATGCACACAACCGATCATTTGCAATGTTTGTAATTTTTAATGAACGTATATAATTGTATTTTATATGATATACTTATGTGTTCAAAGCACTGGTAGATTGTAGGCATATATGAATGAATGAATCAGATCAGTTAAATAATATATCCAAATAAATACACGTTTATCATCTCTTTCTGTCTTTTTCCCCCTGCATAATAGTAATCAACCGTACTGTAAATGTGATACATGAATTAAGTTCTCAGACAATTTCACTTAGTTTTATAAAAATTGAATGGATTTTCCTTTTAATAAAGACAATTCGATCAACCACAACAAAGCTTTTGTGACTTCCCCAAAGAGGCTCCATGCGAAGGAGACATGACCGCATTCATAACAGACAAAAGTCAAATAAATATCGATCAGCTTGATTGCTGCCATGTTTTATTCATAAGCGCACATGTGTTTACAAGCGGACACGCAGTATTAAAAAGCGGAAGCGCTTCCACACTACCAAGTCGTTCCCAAAGTCCGACGTTACAAACGCTAGGAAGCGCTCGAGCTAGCAATCTAGTCTCATCTACATAGGACGCGACTAACAAGGCCGCGTCCTAGCAAGGCTGCAGCCTTCACTTTGGGAAACAGCCCCTGTCTGCACTCTGCCACATCCTAGCACTCCGAGAGCTCAGCTCTTCTCCACGACCACTGCTCTATTCACACCAGGACAAACCAGTTCAACCAGTTAAGACCAGTTTCAAATCGATGACAAACCACCAAGAGTTAGCTCACTGTTACATAACGTTAGCACAACATTAGCCCTCCTTCTGCGCGGTGACAGAACTCCTCCTCACCTCCTATCTCCTCCCTCTGGTGACCTGTGGGTGACCTTTGCATGACCTTTGATTAGCCTTTGCATGTTTGCTTGGAAATGGCCTGTGATTGGCTGAATCTTAACTTCCTGACCTAATGTTAGTGTTCCCTGTAGAACCTTGTAGAATAATAAGACTAACCTCTCTCTCCTCTCCTCCTCCTTTCCCCTCCTCTGCTCCACCTCCTTCCGCTCCCCTCCTCCTCTCCCCTCCTCCTCTCCTCCTCTCCTCTCTCCCTTCTCTCCTCTCCTCTCCACCTCCTCCTCTCTTTTCTCCACTAACCTCCAAGGAAAGACCAAGGAGAGCAGACATACAGGTCTGTATCACCACACACACACACACCCACACACACACACACACACACACACACACACACACACACACACACACACACACACACACACACACACACACACACACACACACACACACACACAGAATTTGAACCTTATTCTCTCTCTCTCTCTCTCTCTCTCTCTCTCTCTCTCTCTCTCTCTCTCTCTCTCTCTCTCTCTCTCTCTCTCTCACTCTCTCTCTCTCTCTCTCTCTCTCTCTCTCTCTCTCTCTCTCTCTCTCTCTCTCTCTCTCTCAGTCAGAAGTTGAGTTTTAAGGAGCGAGTGAGGTTGGCGAGCCCCCGCGGTCAGAGTATCAAGAGCCGCTCCCCCCCCGGGGCGGACCAGCGGCCGCGCTCGCCCCCTCCCACCTCCGCTGGGGAACTGCTGGGCGTGGCCGAGCTGGGGGGCGGAGCCAAGGTCCAGAAGAGCTGGAGCTTCAACGACCGGACGAGGTTCAGACCCTCGCTGCGGCTGAAGGGCCGCGCCCCCGAGGGTAAGGGGCTGGGGGGGACACACACTGGTCCACATACTCGGACACATATGTGGACCATACTGGTCCACATACTGGTCCACATACAGGGACAAACTGGGACACATACTGGTCACACACTGGGTCTCACTGGGACACGGACTGGGACATGGACTGGGACGCATAAGTTATTCAGATACTCTGTTGGAAAGCATATAATGGTTATGCACTATGTGTGTGTGCATGTGTGTGTGCGCGTGTGTGTGTGTGTGTGTGTGTGTGTGTGTGTGTGTGTGTGTGTGTGTGTGTGTGTGTGTGTGTGTGTGTGTGCGTGCGTGTGTATGCGTGTGCATGCATGTGCATGTGTGTGTGTGTGTGTGTGTGTGTGCGTGCGTGCGTGTGTTTGCGTAGACCCAGGCATGCAGTCAGAGGACTCTTTTGACGAGCGGGGCTGCCATTGTGATGTCACCGTGGACGACCTATCAGCTCCTCTGAAGGGCGTGATCCGAGCTGTCAGGTGAGCTCTTATTGGCTGTCACTCATGAACCTCCAACCCCTGACTAGTTGCCCTGACTAGCTGCCCTGACTAGTAACCCTGACTAGTATCCCCTGACTAGTAACCCTGTCTAGTACCCCCTGACTAGTAACCCTGACTAGTAGCCCTGAATAGTAGCCCTGACTAGTAGCCCCTGACTAGTGTTGTGGATAAAACCCACAATCTAATACTCCAAATACCAAATACGAGAGGTCAAGAAGGACTAGGTTTGAATGTTCAAGGCTTTAGTACAACTTGCATAGAGTAGGAACAGAACCTGAGTTTGTTGGCAAAGAACTCCCTAAGCCTCCGTTATGTTCTACCATACTAGAAGCCCTGACTAGCGGCCCTGACTAGTAGCCCTGACTAATAACCTTGACTCGTAGCCCTGACTAGCAGCCCTGACTATTAACCCTGACTAGTAGCCCCTGACTAGTATCCCCTGCCTTGTAACCCCTGACTAGCGGACCTGACTAGTAGCCCATGACTAGGCACCCTGACTATTAACCCTGACTAGTAGCCCCTGACTAGCTGCCCTGACCAGTGGCCTGCGGCCCCCGGCCGGTTCCCAGGGTGTCAGGTGCTGACCTCTGAACCCGGCTGTAGAGAGTGTTGATCCAGCAGATCAGCTGTCAGGAGGCTCCGCCCCCCGCTGAGGGGAAACAGACAGAGGACCAGAGTCAACATTCACCTTAGGGCCCGGTTCACACACTCTGAGGAACCTTCACACACTCTGAGGAACCTTCACACACTCTGAGGAACCTTCACACACTCTGAGGAACTTTCATCACACTCTGAGGAACCTTCACACACTCTGAGGAACCTTCACACACTCTGAGGAACCTTCACACACTCTGCGGAACATTCACACACTCTGAGGAACCTTCACACACTCTGAGGAACCTTCACACACTCTGAGGGACCTTCATCACTCTGATGAACCTTCACCCCCTGGAGAACCTTCATCACTCTGATGAACCTTCATCACTATGAGGAGCTTTCACACACTCAGAGGAACCTTTATTTAGTCTGAAGAACCTTTATTCACTCTGAAGGGAAATTTACTCTGAAGGAACCTTTACTCACTCTGAGGAACCTTCATCACTCTGAGGAACCTTCATCACTATGAGGAGCCTTCACACACTTTATTCACTCTGAAGAACATTTATTTACTCTGAAGGGAACTTTACTCACTCTGAAGGGACCTTTACTCTGAAGGAGCGGAGAGGCCTTCAGACAGAAGGTTTAGGGGGTATCTCACAGAAGGGTCGTGTTCTCTGGTTTCCTATGAATACATTAAGTCACCTGATCTGTTGTTATGCTCGTTCTCCTCTCTTTAAATACCAGAACAGGTCTGCTGCCCCCTCTGGTGGAGGAATGCACTAACTACAATCACTCATTCTATCAATGTGTGTTTGTGTGTGTGTGTGTGTGTGTGTGTGTGTGTGTGTGTGTGTGTGTGTGTGTGTGTGTGTGTACCTGTGTGTGTGTGTGTGTGTTTGTGTACCTGTGTGTGTGTCTGTGTCTTTGTATGTGTCTGTGTAGGATCATGAGGTTCCATGTCGCTAAGAAGAAGTTCAAGGAGACCCTGCGTCCGTACGACGTGAAGGACGTCATCGAGCAGTACTCGGCTGGACACCTGGACATGTTGTGTAGGATCAAGAGCCTGCAGTCCCGGTAAACACAAACAAACACACACACACGCACGCACACGCACACACACACACACACACACACACACACACACACACACACACACACACACACACATTCAAACGCAGCATCATCCACACAGACACAAACACTCACAGGTATACATACACACACACACACACGCACGCACACACACACAGACAGACAGACAGACAGACAGACAGACAGACAGACATGCACACCCTTTGTGTCACAACTCTGTGATGACACAACTAATCACCCCTGTACCGGGAACCCCATTCCTTCCCCCCCTCCTCAGCATCGTTCTGGTACTCTACTCTATTCTGATTGGTTCTCAGCTGTTCTCCTCCGAGGATCCCCATGAAGCATCAAGTTACGGCCCAGAAACACAATAATTCCAACATGTATTCACTGACTGGGCAGTATTCATGTTGTGTTGGAGAGATGAACAACATCTGACCAATGAGGCCGTGAAACAAGACTCACAGGCTTTGGTCTCAGGACGGAGGTTTGGCAGATGTGACCCCTCAGAACAACGAGGGCGTGGCCAGCGTGGGGGGGTGGCCAACGAGGGCGTGGCCAGCGATGGGGGGAGCCCAACGAGGGCGTGGCCCACTTTTTGCGAATCCCTGTTCTTACTTTTGTTACTGACCTTTCCAGCTTCAGTATGATCACCCTGTATATCCTGTGTGGAGTGGTTCGGTTCTGTGTGTGTGTGTGTGTGTGTGTGTGTGTGTGTGTGTGTGTGTGTGTGTGAGTGTGTGTATGTATGCAAATGTGTGATTGTGTGTGTGTGTGTGTCAGACTGGACAAGGTAGTGGGTCCCCCTAAGCGGCCGGTGAAGAAGACTCGCTCTCATCACTTTTCTTACGGCCAGACCCGCCGGAGACAGGCCGCCACGCAGGGGTTAGCTCCACCCGCCGAATGCAACCCCACCGTGCACCCCAATGCACCCCAGCACCCTAATGCACCCCAACGCATCCTAAAGCACCCAAACGCACCCTAATGCACCCTAATGCACCCCAACGCACCCAAGCACATCCTAATACACCCCAACGCTGCCCAACGCATCCTAATGCACACCAACGCATTCCAACACACCCCAACGCACCCTAATGCACCCCAACGCAGCCTAATGCACCCTGACACACCCAAACACACCCTAATGCATCCTAACGCACCCAAGCGCATCCTAATGCACCCCAAAGCTGCCCAATGCATCCTAATGCACACCAACGCATTCCAACACACCCCAACGCACCCTGTTGCACCCCAACGCATCCTAATGCACCCCAAAGCTGCCCAACGCATCCAATGCACACCAACGCATTCCAACACACCCCAACGCATCGTAATGCACCCTAACGCACCCCAACGCACCGTAAACCCTCAACGCATCCTAACGCACCCCAATGCACCCAAAATCCCCAACAGACCCCAACGCACCCTAAATCCCCAACGCACCCAAACACCCCAACGCGTAGGGCTGCTCGATAATGGGAAAAATCATAATCACGATTATTTTGGTCAATATTGCAATCACGGTTATTCAAACGATCATTTTTGAGTTTGAAAACATGTTGTATTTATTCAGCATGTCTCTCCCAAAAAAAACTTTGTAACTGAGAACTTTGAAATTTCGCCTTAAAAAATACACAAAATTTTCAAAAATAAAATGTTCCAAACTAAAATAATCTACAGATATGTTTCCAGCTTTTCTGCCCTTTCTATAAAACATTAAATAAAAAAATAAAACCTGAATCATCATGTTCATTTTACGATCAAAATTCTATTAATCGCCCAGCCCTACGCTAACGTACTCTAAAACCTAAACTCTAACGGGCTCTAAAACCCCAACGCACCCTAAACCCTAAACCCTAAAACCCAAACCCCAACGGACCCGAATGGACCACAACGCAACCCAAAGCACCCTAAACACTCATGCACCCTAAACCCTACCGTACCCTAATCCCTAACTATCCCTAAAGCCCCCTAACCCCTAAAGCAACCTAAACCCTAAACCCTAGCTCCCCCTAACACCCTCACACCCTTAACCTATGGACCTAAGATTGCCTTGCAGTCGCTGCTAAAGTTCAACTGCAGTCCTTGGACATCGTGGCGCAGCCAAACGAGCACGTCCGGACCTTGACTGTGTGTGCGTGTCTTAAGCATGCATGCATCTGTGAAGGCTTGTGTGGGCGTGTATGTTTGTGTGTGAGTTTGTATGTGTTTGTTTATGTATGTGTGTTTGTGTGTGAGTATATGTGACCTGGTTCTCTCTGTTCGGACCAACCAGAACCACTCCACCCTCCAGCCAGACCAGGAGGTAGAGAACCAGTGTCATGTGACCTGAGGCCGTGTGTCATGTGACGTGGGGCTGTGTGTCATGTGACGTGGGGCTGTGTGTCAGGTGATGTGGGGCCGTGTGTCATGTGACCTGGGGCCGTGTGTCATGGGACGTGGGGCTGAAACTAACGACTACTCTTTGTTCAGTGTCCACTCACAGGTTAATCACTGGACCTGTGTGTGTGTGTGTGTGTGTGTGTGTGTGTGTGTGCGTGTGTTTGCGTGTCAGGGTGGACCACATCCTTGGTAAAGGCCAGGTCTCGGTCGAGAGGAGGATGAGGGAGAAGATGATCGCTGACGGAGAGATGATGGACGACCTCAGCATGCTGGGGAGGGTGTGCAAGGTGGAGAGACAGGTGAGATTGACAGTCAGGTGGGAGAGACAGACAGGAGGGAGAGACAGACAGGTGAGAGAGACAGACAGGTGAGTTAGAGCGAGTCAGGTGGAGAGACAGGTGAGAGAGACCGACAGGTGGAAGGGACAGACAGGTGAGAGGGACAGTCAGGTGGGAGAGACAGACAGGTGGGAGAGACAGAGAGGTGAGAGAGACAGACAGGTGAGTTAGAGCGAGTCAGGTGGAGAGACAGGTGAGAGAGCCCAACAGGTGGAAGGGACAGACTGGTGTTGAGAGACAGAGAGGTGAGTTAGAGAGACAGGTGGAGAGACAGACAGGTGGGTTATAGAGTGTCTATAGCTCACTCCCAGACAGACAGGTGTATAACTGCCTGTCTCCTTCTCTCAGGTGTCGTCTATTGAGTGTAAGCTGGACTCCCTGCTGGAGGTCTACCGCCATGTTCTCCACAAGCCCCGCCCCTCCCTGCAGCCGCCCGACCCTCAGGGGGAAGAGCCCCCCTACCAGACCTCGTTCTCCTGCTTTCCTCAGGGAGGGAGTCCTGAGGGTAGGGAGGAGGAGGACGGGGAGGGGGGCTGCTCCACCTCCTCTGACTCGGCCCCCCCCTCCTACCCCCCCTCCACCGCCTCCCTCACCCCCTCTCCCTTCTTCTCCCCCGACTGCCCCTACCCCGCGCTGGACTGCTGCCCCCCCCGCCCCGTCGGGAGGACTGCCCCCCGGCTGCCCCCCTCTCCCCCAGGTGGGCCCCTGGCCCGGGGGCCGGCAGAAGGCCGCGCCCCCCCGCTGGTGGTGGTGGTGGGGCCCGGGGAGAGCGAAGCCGGCCCCTCCCAGGGGAAGGTGCCTCTGCGGGGGAGGGCGGGTCTGAGAGGAGAGGCGGCCTGGAGCCGACCTCTGAGCCTGGAGGTGGGGCGGGCACTGCGGGGCCCCGCCCCCGCCCCCAGGCCCCTGAGCTGGGCCGCCGGGTTGGGGACCGAGGGGGATACTGGGGGTCCTGATGGTAACCATGGTACTGATGGTAATGGCGGTCCTGATGGTGACGGTTGTCACGGCGACCACGATCACCGGGGGCAACTCTTGAGAGGCCGGCCAGATCCGGAGACAGAGGAATCTCCCTTCCGGTCCCAGGAGGTGGACTTCCTGTCCCCGGAGGTGGACTTCCTGCCTGGTGGTCCTGCTGGGGGGGTGCGGACGAGGAACTACCCCCCGCACACAAACCTATGAGATGGGACACAGATACACACGCACACAACTGCATCGACCAATCAAAGCCAAAGTGACACATAGATAAATGGGCTGCCAGATGAAGAGATGCTAGCTTTGGCCACTGTGGTGCTAACACGGAATATACTAACTCATAAGGATGCTAACAAGGGAGCCGCTAGCGTTAGCCTCTGTGATGCTAACAGGAGAGGTACTAGCCGTAGCCATGCCCTCATACATATCCCTCATCAATTAACCGAAACAACCATTTTCACCATTTAAATAATGATACCTGTCTGATAGAAGAAGCTAATTTTCTCGTTTTTACTGTAAATGTACTGTACTCAAAAGCTGCTTGGGTGACTCACCAATCAACCACCGTGTCACGTGTATGACAGTTGGGCCCCGCCCACTCAGCCTCACCGGTACTACAGGTAACGCCCTGCTCAGCCACACCTGTAGTACAGGCAACACCAGCCTCACCTTTACTACAGGTAGCACCAGCCTCACAGCCTCACCTTTACTACAGGTAGCACCCTACTCATATCGCACAGCGGCGGCTGTTATTCTGCTGATGGCCTGCAGATGGCGCTTTCGCGCTTTTGGGACACTTAATGCTGTTTATTTTTATTTGCACCGTTTTGCCACTAATGATAATGAGGGGGTGTCATCACTAAAAAGTCTTTCAAATATATGAAAGGAGTTTTCTTGTTCTAATGTGGTGAAAGGCTGTGACAACCGATCCAAACCTTGATATCACTGTATCATCCCGAATCTACTGGACTAAACACCATATCCCAGCATGCATTCCTGCCACAGGGCCTTTAGGGGGGAAAGTGGTGTTGGCAAGATGAATGTTGGGGCCATGTTGCTGCTGAAGTGCTTGAATGTTTTGAAGAAGATATATGCAGAAACTATGATTAAAACCTCTTAGATTGAAGCTGCCATCATGTACTTTTGTCACTTCAGTTGTATACTTAAATGTGCTACCAACGTCTTATGTTTTTAATTATTTTGTGACACTGCTGAGATCTGGGTCTACTTAAGTTAACATGTTTTTTTACGTTTATATTTGAACGAATATTACTATTGAGTGTTTAAAAGCCAAACCACCAGCCTTCTTACTGAAAGGGTTAATGTTTGAGTGTGTTTGCCTGCAGGCCAATGACGCAATAGGAGAAGGAACAAACGGAAAAGCATAATAGGCCCCCTTTAAGGAACGACTCCATCTGGGTTCTGGGAGACGTTCTGTAGTTCTGTTAGGAGCGTGACAGCGTGACGTAGATGTTTCATTTATTCACATGTTCTCGAAATAGGAAAATAAATATTGTAAAATATATTATTGTATCAATAAACTAAAACAACTACACTACCGTTAACTTGTCCGAATATTTTTTAATTTTTTTAATTAAGCTAAATTAAATTCCACAGCTTGTTGTTTTCATGAAATAATTTGCACGACCACTGTCATTATTTCTTTAACTTATCAGTTAAATGACTAAGTGAAGTAAAGTATTTTATCCATAAATTATTAATCGAAGTAAAGTATTTTATCCTCACTAAAGGCTCTGAAGGTCAGAGGTCACCGGATGCTGACATCTTGGTACACGTGCTGAACAAGTTCAGTGAAGATGTCGGACTGGGAGAATGAGTACGACAGTAGCGGCGTGGCCATCGCCACCGCCACAGTGGGGGGCCACGGGAAGGAGACCGTCAGTTGGGGGTTCTCTGGTGTGAGTTCCGGAGTGAGTTACGGAGTGAGCTCCGGAGCTCCGTGGCGGGGCGGCGACGGAGGGACCGACCGGCGGAGCGACGACGGCGGCCGGCGGGGCCGTGGGGGGGCGGCCGGTAGCTTCGAGTCCGGCACGGCGGTCACGTTCACTGTTGAAAACCAGTATGTTGGACGGATTATAGGTCAGTATCTTACAGCCCCGGGTGTCGGTGTGATGATATTAAGACCAACCGCCAAGTCCCGCCAATACGTGAGCGAACCGCTCATTTAGCTAACGTGCTAACCCACCCAACCCTGCTAACCCCCCAGGTCGTGGAGGAGAGAAGATCCGGGAGCTGGAAGAAGGTACTGGGGCGCGGATAAAGGCAAGTCCCAGTGGTTATTAGCGGGCTGGTCCTGATACCCGGACGGGGTCAGAGGTCCCTCATACCCCTCAGCTCCAGCATGTCCAGTCCAACACTAAAATAAAACGTTTAATTTAAAACGCAGCCATAAACTAGCGGTTGATTACGTCAGCAGGTGGTCTGACCGCCTGCAGATAGGGAGAACCAGGGTCTGGTTCTCGAGTATCTTAACACTCGCATCATAGCTGGAAGATTTACAGATACAGCAGATTGCTTAATACGGTGGAGCAGCCCCTTTCTGCTAGACCGCTGGTAGTATATAGATGTCGTAATATGTGTGTTAGCAGCTAGAGCCCTGGGGTCTCATTTATAAAACTGCGTGGGATCGTTACTAAAAGTGTACGTACGCCCAAAAGCCAAATTTTGCGGAAAAAATATTCAGACTGACAAGACCCTGCGTACGCACACCGTACGCAATTTTTGCTTTATAAATCACAGAGTGCCTACAAGTGTGCGCAATCAGCTTCACGTTCCGCCCTTTACACGCCCCTTTTTAACCATAAATGGTCAATGCAAATGACTTCATGAATGCGATCTGCATATAAAACAGACTCAGTTGCAAGTATTATGTCTTGTCGGAAACAATGGTGGAAGGACTGAGAAAAGCGAAATTTCAAGTAGGTTTAAGTGGAGACACTTGTGGGTGAGGTGGAGACCCGAAAAGTAGTTTTGTTCGGCGGTCACGGGATTGGGATCGCCAACAACAAAAAGCAGAGTGAGTGGCAACATGTTGCTGCAGCAGTGAACTCTGTCAGTAGCACGGAGCGCACAGACCCAGAATTAAAAAGAAGTGGTCTGACGTAAAGGTACATATTTTTATGTACTAATAAATCGTTATGGTCCCTAAAGACCCTCTCCCTCCGAATCCTGCCATTTGCATGGTCCGCCAGAAGTGCCATATGGTGCAGCATTACCACGGCGCTCACGTCTGTATTTAGGGTTACGGTAATAAGACTGACCGAGAACACCTTGGATAATCAGTTTGTAATCACCCACGTAAAATGTTCTTGAACATAACCCCTTTTTAATGCCTGATTTGTCATGAAAAGCATCAAGAGTAACGGACAACGATTGTGCTGAGGAGTGTGGCTTGGTTTTCCACACTTGGGATTTAATTGACATTGTTATTGAGACGTGTTGGACAGATGCTTTATTCCATTTAGTCGCGCCGTCAGTGGACAGTATGGAGTGACGCGATTAATTATAGAGACTTTCTTTTTATTTCTATTCTAAGGAGATGTTTCTGGAGTTATAAATGAGAAATAACGCAGTTTACTTAAATTATTCTGATTACATAGATTTAACGCATGATACGGGTTGAAATTAAATTTATGAAGGGCGATGATAAAACATAATCGTTCTTCTCACTCTACAATTCTTCTGTCTGACTTCAGTTCACCACCACACCATCTGTGTCGCCTATTCTCCTTTTCCTCCAAACCATGCGTACGCATGGGTCAGAGTTTGCCTAGGGCTGCGCACATTCTCCCGTCAAGTTTATTTTTTTTATAGATCACAACCGTGGTGTGGAATGTCACGTACCCCAATTTCAGACCCGTTTTGTGCGTACAGTTATAAGTGAGACCCCTGGTCCACAGGCAGCTAGAGCCCTGGTCCACACACTACATAATGAACCTGTTGATGGGCTACAGATCCAGAAGGGCGACTACGAGGGCACGGTGGTGATCCACGGAGCTCCGGACGACCAGCAGAAGGCCCGCCAGCTGATCCAGGAGCTGGTGCAGGAAGACCACTGCGGCCTCCGTGGTGAGGCAACCAGACAGTTAAAAACGGTTCAACGGTATATAATGTAGAACGCAGTACGCCAACGACAGTCTTTGTAGTGCGGAATGGCGATCGTATCTTTGTTCCGTCCTGACCACCATCTCTTCTGTGTGATCTCAATGTCCTAGAACAGCAGGTGTTCGAAAGACATTAGACGTCATTCAGTGCTCCGTGTCCATCTAGTGTTTGCCAAACGGACGGTCCCAGAATGCCTCAGGCCAAAATATATTGTTGAAGTTGTTAAACCAAGTGGGGAAGTATCTTTTCTGCCCCCCAGGGGTCTAAAGTACATTCATGTAGCTTGATTAGGGCTGGGCGATAATTGAATATATGCGATATATCGCGAGATGTTCTCCAGGGGATGTATAAAATGCCCCTGTCGCGAACATCGAATACAAGTTGGCACGTAATCTGTTTCTTTTTACCGCCGCGGGCATACTCGTTATGCGTTCACACCAAACGCGACGGGGCGACAAGATCCCATACAAAGTGAACGTAGACGCGTATCGGGCGAATTTTTCGCGAGAGAAAACCGGCGACAAGTTTTGATTTGTCGCGCCACACTTTTGCCGTGCACAGTCGAGCACGTTCACAAGGATTTGAGGCGCGACAAATTCGCTCAAGTTGAAATATTTCATCTTTGACGCGAATTTCGCATGATGACGGCCAATCAGCGTTCAACAGCGTGGCCACTGAGGCCTAATTTTTTTTTTTGGTTTGGTTCCTGTTTCCGACCGACCCTGTCAATTTATGTGCGACCCAAATTATTTTATGAGCTTTAAAAAAAAAAAAGCACCTCTTCATTCTGTACAAGGATGAGCGAATTTCTCGTTTTTAAATGAAAACAACCTACCGATCATTCGCTGCCGCTGGAAAAAATAAAATATAAATTAAATTCCCTACCTACCCATGACCTCAACTGACAACCAACAGGAACCAAATAATTTTTTTTTTAGGCCTGAGTGACATGTGTTACGTAACAGCCAATCAGCGTCAAACTCAGTTTAGTGCAGTCCGGGGTGAACTGCAGCATGGAGGAGAAAGTGAATTTTGCCGTTTGCGACTCCCGGAGCTCTATATATAATAGTATACAATATAATAGAATTGTATCTATAATATCACGGCCAATGGCCAATGGTGGTTATCTTGTTGTGGCGCGACAAATTCGACAAAACTTGCACAGCGACAGATTATGATTTGTGGCGTGACAAATCTTCGGCGACGACGCGAACGGGCGACAAATGTCGCATTTGGTGTGAACGCACAGTGTTCCCTTCTCTCGCTCTTTCCTGTGGCTCTCTGCCTCACAGACTCATGCATTAAACACACTCACTCCCCCTGCCCGTTGCGAGTCTGCGTCATTCTCATAGACGCGCGTGTGTGACGTAGTCTGGAAGGCGCGCTGCTGTAGGTGTGTGTACCTCCAACCGGTGAGTGAGAACAGCGAGAGAGAGAAAAAAGGCTGGAAACAGGATTTGGTTTAGAAAAAGAATAGCACTGGATCCGTCGTCTGGCAGTGTATATATAATTATTATTCAAACCGTTAATAAATAATTAGCGGTTTGAATAAATGCTGTGTTGGTAAATCTAACTTGCTGTGATTTTCCTTTTCTTATGTGCAAGTTGTAAATTGTTCCAATAGAAAGCACTAATGAGTTTAAACAATATGTTTCATGTAATCTACATGACTTATGTTTCAGGAATACTAGAATTAATAATGACGTAACATTATGCCAGACATGGTTGAATCGAGCATTTATCTTGTGCTCTAGAGGAGATTCAAAATATATATATATATATATATATATATGTATGTATGTATGTATGTATGTATGTATGTATGTATGTATCGAGATATATGTATGTATCGAGATATAGTAAAAAAAATATCGAGATATTCATTTTGGCCCATATCGCCAAGCCCTAAGCTTGATACATTTCAATTCCGGAAGTTTTTATTTACATTATTATTTTATTTTTTAATAACATCTGACAGTTGTGTGTGGACTCAACGAGGTCGGTAGCTACTGGAGCCAACCTCCCCGCCCTGCTGTCACCTCATATCCATCATTGTGGTTGGTTCTGTTTCCTGTTTCCTGCTGGAGGTCGTGGCAGAGGAAGAGGAGGCTTTGGCAGAGGAGGAGGAGGAGGAGGCTTCGGTGGTGGAGGAGGCTTCGGTGGTGGAGGAGGCTTCGGTGGTGGAGGAGGAGGAGGCTTCGGTGGTGGAGGAGGAGGCTTCGGTGGAGGAGGAGGAGGAGGTGGAGGAGGAGGCTTCGGTGGAGGAGGAGGCTTCGGTGGAGGAGAAGGAGGCGGATTCGGTGGTGGAGGAGGCTTCGCTGGAGGAGGAGGAGAGACGAGAAAGGGCAGTTCCTGGACGGACGCCCAGCTCCAGTCCTCCGCCCTTGCTGCTCCGGCCCGGGAGGCCATCGACTGGACCAACATCAGGGAGAACCGGGAGATGTATGAGGAGATGAAGTGGAAAGGTGAGCGCATCCACTCTGGGGACGGCTACAGTGTGCTGGTCCTGATGCGTATATTAATAGGTTAGGTTATGTAACATATAACTAGGGTAGGCTGTGTTGCATATCAATAGATTAGGTCATGTTGCATATCACTAGATTAGGCCATGTTACATATTACTAGTTTAGCTCTTGTTACTATATTATTTAATATTACTAGATTAGGTCATTTTACATATTACTAGATTAGGTCATGTTACACATAACTAGATTAGGTCATGTTGCATATCACTAGATTAGGTCATGTTGCATATCACTAGATTAGGTAATGTTACTATATTAGGTCATGATACTAGATTAGGGCATGTTACATATTACTAGATTATTTAATGTTGCTAGATTAGGTCATGTTAATAGATAAGGTCATGTTGCATATCTCTAGATTAGGTCATGTTACTACATGGGTCATGATACTAGATTAGGTCATGTTGCATATCACTAGATTAGGTCATGTAACTAGATTAGGTCATGAAACTAGATGAGGCTATGTTACATATTGCTAGATTATTTAATGTTGCTAGATAAAGTCATGTTACTAGATTAGGTTATGTTGCATATCGCTAGATTAGGTCATGTTACTAGATTAGGTCATGTTACTAGATTAGTCATGGTACCAGATTGGGTCACGTATCACTAGATTGAGTAGTATTACTAAATAAGGTCATCTTACATATTACTACATTAGGTTATGTTACATATTTCTAGATTAGGTTAGCAGAGCTTGTGTTATACCATGTCTAACATCTGACCTGGAGCCTGTTTCTGTGACCCCAGACCTGCCTCCCATTAAGAAGGCTTTCTACCTGGAGGCCGACAGCGTCTCCACCCTCACTGAGGCCGAGGTCGTGGACTGGAGGTGAGCTGCTCATGGATCATGGCTGTTCCCAACGCCGCCGCCGGCTGACCTCCTTCCTTCTCCCGACGTCTGACCTCCTTCCTTCTCCCGACGTCTGTCCTCCTTCCTTCTCCCCAAGTCTGACCTCCTTCCTTCTCCCCAAGTCTGACCTCCTTCCTTCTCCCGACGTCTGTCCTCCTTCCTGTTCCCGACGCGCTGTCCTCCTTCCTGTTCCCGACGCGCTGTCCTCCTTCCTGTTCCCGACGCGCTGTCCTCCTTCCTGTTCCCGACGCGCTGTCCTCCTTCCTGTTCCCGACGCGCTGTCCTCCTTCCTGTTCGCGACATCTGACCTTCCTGTTCCCTACAGGAAGGAGAATAATAACATCTTCGTGGATGACCTGAAGGAGGAAGGGAAGCGTCCGTTCCCCAACCCCTGCCGAACCTTCCTGGAGGCCTTCCAGCCCTACCCGGGAATCATGGACAACATTGAGAGAGTGGGCTTCACCAAGCCCACCCCCATACAGGTAGGGCTACCTCCACCTCCAACCCCATACAGGTAGGGCAAACCCGACCCCATACAGGTAGGGCAAACCCGACCCCATACAGGTAGGACAAACCCCACCCCCATACAGGTAGGGCAAACCCCACCCCCATTCAGGTAGGGCAAACCCCACCCCCATTCAGGTAGGGCGAACCCCACCCCCATACAGGTAGGGCGAACCCCATACAGGTAGGGCGAACCCCACCCCCATTCAGGTAGGGCGAACCCCACCCCCATACAGGTAGGGCTAACCCCGCCCCCTACAGATAAGGCACACCCCGAACCCCACCCCCATTCAGATAGCTCTAGCCCACCCTGGACAGGAAGGACCCGCCCCGAACTTGTATGTGTGTGCAGTCTCAGGCATGGCCAGTCCTGTTAAGTGGTGAGGACCTGATTGGGATCGCCCAGACTGGTACAGGGAAGACCCTAGCCTACCTGCTGCCCGGCTTCATCCACATGGACGGACAGCCTGTGTAAGTTTCACCACTTGTCTCACAGTCCTCTACCTGTCTCTGGACACCTGTCCTCTACCTGACTACCGTTCCGGTGTCCTGTGTCCTCTAGCTGTGTGCTGTCTCCTCAGCTCCAGGGCGGACCGTGTGGGTCCGGCGATGCTGGTGCTGAGCCCCACCAGAGAGCTGGCTCTGCAGATAGAGTCCGAATGCAGCAAATACAGCTACAAGGGCTTCAAGAGGTACATCTGGGGTCACCGCGGGCTGGGGTCACCCTAGGCTGGGGTCACCCCGGGCGTGGGTCACACAGAGCTGGGGTCACACACAGCATGGCTCCTCTCGTCAGTCAGATCCCTAAAGCTGAAGGTGTATAAAGTATAGGGGTGTGACAATACACTCGGCTCACGAGACGAGACACGATATTCGGTTCACGAGATCGAGACGAGATTTTAAAAAAAACTACAATGACAAAATATATGACTGGAGCAACAGACTTTTATTTAACCGAGTTGCACATGCATTTTGAAATGTTTTATTAGAACTCTTAACGTTCATGAAATTGAAACTAAAACTAAAATTTATAATAGTTGAAGTAAAATAAATTAAATTAAATAATTATCTTTTTTTTCAAGTGCAAACAATATTATGTGCAAAACCAAATCAAAGTTCTACTCCATCAATACAGAGTGCAAATAGTGCAAACAGAGTCTGACCAAGTATGTCACTGACAACTTGGTATTGTCCGTGTCTTATCAGTCACTCTACTGCCATTCAGAATTTCCGCCGGGTACCCAAAATGCTGCCAAGCAAATCATTTAAAAGTGGCGGGGGTATTTTCCGACGTCATTCTGGCTGCCTATGGCTGCTTCCCCTGCTTCCCCTCCTTCTCCTCCTCTTCTTCTTTTCCTTCTCCTTCGTAAGGTTCTGGCAGGCTAGACGTATCAAAGGCGCATTACTGCCCCTACAGGCCACAAATAGAAGTTTGGATAGCTCAGAAATCTCGCGAGACAGATTTTTAACGCGACGGGTAATATCGTCAAGTTTAATCTCGCGAGATGTCGTGGCACGAGATCTCGTCACACCCCTAATAAAGTACCAAACACATTGCATTAAATTGAACCATAAACAGTATCCGCCCTCTGAAGAGTGTCCTTCCGTCCGTCTGTCAGCGTGTGTATCTACGGGGGCGGGGACCGGAGGGCCCAGATCAAGAAGGTGCAGGCCGGCGTGGACATCGTGATAGCCACGCCCGGACGGCTCAACGACCTGCAGATGAACGAGCTCATCGACCTCAAATCCATCACCTACGTGGTGAGATGTGGGCGGGGTCTGGAGCCGGGGCTCTACAGCCGGGGGTCCTAGCCCCGTAGACCAGGCCGATGAGAGCGATGTGTAGGTGGGGTCTACAGCCTGCAGGCCATCGGAGGACCGCGGGGTTCCTAACGGGACGGTGATCCAACTCATGCGGCGGCTGAGGTTCCTATAAGAACCAACAGGCGCCAGGATATCTTTCAGGGTGGGGTTGGATAAATGTCCCCTTAAAGAGGAAATCGGTGACAAATGGATCTGGGATATGTTTAGTATGATAACGAGTTCTAACGTTCGCTGGGGAGCAAAAAAACGCCTATACAACGTTGGCTGTTTTTAGACGATTCTACCAAAATGCTATGCATGATGCTAAGGGCATCTTATGGTAAAAAAGAAATTGCTTTTTTAAACCAAATACAAGGCTAGAGGTAGCCCGACACTTCTCGGTAGTATAATGAGGGTCTTGACAAATAAAACGAGGCATTGATAACTTTGAAAGTACAGATGGTTTATTGAAAATTACATTTTATGCACCCATAACACCTTCAGTAGTTTACCCGTCGACGCCATCTTGTTTTCGACTCGTTGAGTCGATTGATTGTGAGTGGGTTCTTGACGGATGTAGGGCTGTATACGCGAGCTCTATTCGTCAATCGATTTATCGAGTCTTAAAAACAAGATGGCAAAAGAACTGCAAACTTAAGACTGCATCATATCGGCGGGGGATTCTTGGCTTGAAAATATCCGTAATGGTGAGTGAAGGCTCTGACCGTACGCTAGTGGTTGAGTGAAGAGGAAGAGGATCAGATAGAAATGGCCAACAGTAGATGCATTTGGACGCTCCGGCTGAACGGTGTTCTCCCCATGAATGTGGGACTGAGCGGCCAGCAGGGGGTCAGGATGTACTCAGCAAGGGGAACCGACCCCAAGCAGGACCTGATAATCCACCTTTTTAGTGCCTAGGATTGTTTTTTCGTGGCCACTCTCACTATTCAGGTATGCTCACTATGAGTCACCGGTTTAAATCTAAAGCGGGTCATCTATGTTATGAGTCTAGATTCGATGAGAGGTGTCAAGGAGCAGTTCTCGGCTGTCGGTCGGGGCGGCTATGTCTGGCTGCTCTGGTCTGACTCTGGGCTCGCGTGTCACCTTTGTGCCAGCACTGTGTCGTGTGAGCCGTCTGACTCTGGGCTTTTACTCTGAAGGTCCTGGACGAGGCGGACCGGATGCTGGACATGGGCTTCGAGCCTCAGATCCTGAAGATCCTGCTGGACGTCCGTCCGGACCGCCAGACGGTGATGACCAGGTGAGCTGTACCCGCCCTCACACTGTGATGAGGGGAGCCGCTACGTGACTAACGCTGTCCCCCCCCCCACCCAGCGCAACCTGGCCCCCCGGGGTGCGGCGGCTCGCCAAGTCGTACCTGAAGAACCCCATGATGGTGTACGTGGGCACGCTGGACCTGGCGGTGAGCTCCTCTACCTGCCCTTGGCTAGAAGCACGTTATGAAGCTTATCTATAGCGGCAGGTTGGGTGTCTGGATGCTAATAGCATGCTAGTTGCTAAAAGCAGGCTGGTTGTTATTAGCTTGTTGTATTTCTGGTTGCTAGTAGCATGCTAGCTTCTAGTAGAAGGTTGCTAAAAGCATGACAGTAGCATGCTAGTTTCTAGCATCAGGATGCTAGTTTTGAGAAGCAGCTAGTGTTGCTCCTGCATGCTAGTCGGTAGCAGCAGGTTGTGTTGCTAGTAGCACGCTAGTTGTAAGCAGCCGGTTGTGTTGCCAGTAGCATGATAGTCTGTAGCGGCTGGTTGTCCCCAGGCGGTGACCTCAGTGCACCAGTCGGTTCTGTTCGTGACGGAGGAGGACAAGAAGGCTTACGTCTTCGACTTCATCAGAAACATGGAGCCCAACGACAAGGTCCTCATCTTCGTCGGAAAGAAAATCATGTGAGCCAAAGACACTAATGACCATGTATTATTGCTTGCTAAGAACCAGGCCATCCTCAGTGTGTGTGTGTGTGTGTGTGTGTGTGTGTGTGTGTGTGTGTGTGTGTGTGTGTGTGTGTGTGTGTGTGTGTGTGTGTGTGTGTGTGTGTGTGTGTGTGTGTGTGTGTGTGTGTGTGTGTGTGTGTGTCCCTTAGGGCGGATGACCTCTCCAGCGACCTGTGTCTGCGGGGTCTGGCCGTCCAGAGTCTCCACGGCGACCGGGAGCAGTGCGACCGTGAGGAGGCGCTGCGGGACTTTAAGGATAGCCGCGTGCGCATCCTGGTGGCCACCGACCTGGCCTCGCGCGGCCTGGACGTCATCGACATCACGCACATCTTCAACTACGACTTCCCGCGCAACATCGAGGAGTACGTCCACCGCGTGGGCCGCACCGGGCGCGCAGGGTCAGTCACCGCCACACGCCAACACTGGTCACCAGCTAATACGCTAACACTGGACACGCTAACACTGGACACGTCACAAGCTGACACGCTAACACCGGACAGGGTCAGTCACTGTCAAACGCTAACACTGGACACGTCACAAGCTTAAACTGGACACGCTAACACTGGACACGTCACACGCGAACACTGGACACGCTGACACTGGACACGCCACAAGCTAAAACGCCACGCACTGACAGATGCTAACACATATCCAGCTAACCCTTGAAACGCAACCACTGGACACGCTAACGCCCTCCATGCTAACCCTGAGCACTCTGCTGCCTGCTGACCGGGGGCCGTTGCAGGCGGTCTGGCTTCGCCGTGACGCTGGTGACCCGAGAGGACTGGAGGAACGCCGGCGAGCTCATCACCATCCTGGAGCGGGCAGGACAGGTGCACACGCCACATGCTACACATGCTACACACGCTACAAGCTACACAAGCTACAAGCTGTACAGTCCCAGAAAGCTCCAGGAGAACTCTAATGCTTGGGGTGGATATTGCATTTCCCAACAAGACAACTTATCTGGAGTTAGGGTGGATATGTCCAACGTGCACCAGCCTCGTGCACCAGCCTCGTGCACCAGCCTCATGCACCAGCCTCTTGTGCTCCATGCTGTCTCCCTGCAGGAGGTCCCTGAGGAGCTGGTGATGATGGCGCAGAGATATGAGAAACACAAGAGAGACCGCGAGCTCAGCGGGCCCAGAGGAGGAGGAGCGGGAGGAGGAGGTGGTCGAGGAGGAGGAGGAGGAGGTGGTCGAGGAGGAGGAGGTGGTCGAGGAGGAGGGAGGGGCCGTAGAGACGAGGACCGCTGGGCTTTCTGAGGACCTCATGTAAACGCACTCACACGCACACACACATTGAAGTCTTGTCTTAAAGTCTTGTCTTTAGCTGGTCTGAGTGGATGACCCAAGATACATGTTTATGTCACAGCCCACCGTAAAAGTGGATTGTTTCATCTCGGACACATTTCATATAATTTCGGACGGAGGGTTATCTGATGGATTCAGTCCATTGTTTCCCACAATTAGACCAATGTGGGGTGCAGCGCCAAAGAATCAAGTTTTGAAATATAAATATCGTTCCGTTCATTCATCTCCACATAGCACTCTATCTCCCTGTCATTCTCGTTCACAAACGCGCGCGCGCACACACACACACACACACACTGACACACAAACAAGCGCGCACATACATACCAGTGGTGCGCGGGTACACTTATAAACGACCTGCGATTGCTGGACGTTTTCAACCAACCCAACCGAAACTCGGACCGCAAGTATTAATTATTTAAATAATGTACCCAACTTGCTTCCCGACCCACATCCCTGAGTCATATGCTTTTAAAACAAAGTATTACAATGTTAATGCATAGTAAGGCTGGGGGTAAACGATTATTTATTAAACGATTAATCGGGCGATTATTTTATCGATTAGTCGACTAATCTAATGACTAATTGGACGATTATCTATTTTTCTGTTGCTCGATTAATAAAAACCATAATGTATCTCAAATAAATACCAAAAAATTCTTAATAATATACTTTATTTAATACGGAACCCGTAAAGGGACATGAAAGAAATGTGTGCGTATACTCTCTTGCGCTCCGCCTCCAACTACGAGATGGTTAGTTACATCTTTCCTGCTGTCGGCTCCCAGACCGAGGAGCACAGGTGATACGTTCCCTCCAGGGCCGATGCTCTCTCGGGGGCATGACCCTTCACTTTGACCGACAGTGAGTCTGCTTATAGGTCGGAATATGATGGAATGAAGCGGCCACCGATTCTTGACAGGCTGGGTACTTTATTCTTGCAACCACCAATGCTCGATATATTGCAAGAAATTTCACCCACGATACATCACGATATCTGTGTCACTGAAGAAATTCAGAATTTATTACAAAAACATTTTATGCAAAGTAACAGAAAATTAGAAAACAACATAAATGCAGAAAACATTTCATTGCTTAGTTTCATTCGCTCTGTTTACGGTGGATGTATCGCAATGGCGAGGCGCACACAGCCTTTAGCCGTGTTCTGTAAATATTCTAGAACACACGGGAGTCCTGGAGCTCTATATCAAAATATTATCATATAGCCTACATAGATATCTATATCATATAATATATATTATAACTGCCAAAAGATGTGTGAGCCGATATTATGAATCTCAAACGACCGCGTTGGGTTCTCCGACGTTCCTGGTTCTTCAACGTCCTCATCAATGTGAAGTAGACTGAACCACGACAAGGAGGAGAAAGGGATTGTTCCCGGGCAGCGCTTAGGCACCTCCGCCTCCGGCGGTGGTCCCTAAGCGGGTCTCAAGCTGGAGACATTCGCCGCCAACAATCCCTTTCTCCTCCATGTCGTGGTTCATGTTCTTGAGGGAGTCAAAGCCAAAGTTCCTTCCCCCCAATTCATTCTCAACCTTGGCTGAGATAACCCCCAATACGAGTCTCGTTGTAGAAATACCAGAGACGAGAGTCCGACAGAACGGTTATCCAAATAACAAGAGAGTGTACAACACTTGCGATACAGTCCTGGAGCTCTATATCTAAATAATATCATATAATACATAGATATCTATATCATTTAATACATATTATCACGGCCAAAAGCGGTGTGCGCCTCCAGACGATATAATGAATCACAAACGACTTTGTCGGGTTCTGCGACGTCTCTGGTTCTTCCACTTTCACATCAACCTGAAGTCGACTGAACCGCGCGCTGCCTGCTGCCGGCTGCCCGCTGCCGGGCGATGGTGCCTCGCGGCAACCGGCGGCATGACGCAGTTCATGTACTTCAGCGAGTCAAACCAAAGTTCCTTTCTCCCAATTCCTTCTCAACCATGGCTGAGATAACATAACCCCCACAACAGTCTCGTTGTGGAAATACAAGACGCGTCAAAGAACCGACAAGAAACACTTGCGTTACAGTGTGTGTATTCACACAAACACACACACATGTGGCGCTCGCACGGTCGAGTCTCATTGGCGGGCCAACGTCTCTGGGCGGGCCAGGCAGAGTAAGGGGAGGAGCTGAGATTCCTGATGACGTCAAGAATACAGACATTCCAAATCAGCGCACTTGAGCCTCTGTTTTTTCAAAGGCGAGCAGAACAGCTAGTGCTCGTTTTACACCAAACGCAAGTTTTAGCAATTGGGGGACCATAGGCAGGCTAGTGGAACCCATATTTATGTTAGAAAACCTCATAAAGTGAGATTTTCATGTCATGGGACCTTAAAATATCGATATTTGGCGTCAGCATATCGATAACGTCCCGCAAGACGAAATATCGCGATATGTCGCAGTATCGATATTGGCACACCCCTACTGTTCATGGGAAATGAAGTCAGTACTGCTAGGGAGCGAGGACAGTAGAGCGGCTCTGACTGACTTGATTGCCTCATGCATCACCGGCCAAATTGGCTAGTACGTTTTATTAATGCCAGCCGTGTTAATTTAGAGCCCTGGTTACATTATACTATTTAGTTTTACCAAAAAAGTTAAATATAACGGGTTGATATTGGTTGAGGTAGGTCTTGAGTTCAGTATTTGAAATAAATACCTCCCAGCTTTAGTAAAATTCAGGGTCTTCCGCCAACATGAAGTCCAGGCATGTGTATGAGCAAACTAATTATACTGGCCTGCCTATAATGTATGGAGTTGGGGCAGGGAATGAAACCAGTCAGGGTTCTGGTAAAAATGTTTTTAGTTGTTATCTGTTAAAGACAACTAAAAACTTACTTTACTTTTCTTACTTTAATTAATTAAGATTGAGCTGAATAATTTCAAATGCTTCTTGTAGCTTTAAAATTGTCTCAGCAGGTGACTATAGATTAGCATACAGGTGTTTATTTAACATGGCAGCTTCAGATAGTGTGTGTTTTGAACGCCGCCCGCTGGTCACACTCGTACATCGGCATACACCCCGATGACCGACTCGGCACCGGGACACTCCGTTCCCCCACCGGCGCCACACATTGCTACCTGGTCTGTGGGAAACACTGAAGAGTCCCTTCCTAAGCGATGGCTCATTGGGACCCGATAGATCTCCATTAGACGGGTTGACCTCCATGTATAATCCTCAGTGCCCCACGATGTCATGATACCTGGAATACATCTTGTGACTTGTTGAATATGTATCTCATGGTGTGAAATATCTTCCACCGTCCAGTCTTTACAGACTTATATGAAGGAAATCTGTCCGTTAAACCAATGTCACAATGCTTCTATTAAAGATCCCATGACATGCCACCAGGTGTGGGTTGATTACTTAGATTAAACTAATAATAAGAATCAAGCTGTTGACCTCTTCAATTAACCCTTCATCACCCTTTATAATCATGCTCATGTTGACCACACTGATCATTGTATTGCTGCAGGTCTATGATGGGGGTCTGTTCTACAATATGAGATTCACCTTCTTTGTGTGAACACCAGCACACCTGGATGATGGGCACTGAGGGCCGCAGAAGGAGGGCCCCGGGAGTAGGGCTCCAGGAGGACGGCCCCTGACCCTATGGTCGCTGGAGTGTGACCCCAGGAGGAAGATCCCTGTAGTTAGGGCCCCAGGACAACCCACATGTTTGTATTGAGGTTCCAAATGGTTGATTTCCAAAGAGTGTACTCGAGGTTTTTTGCTCGAGGTGCCGTTGTTCAGACGACTGTTGTGTGCATTTTGATTAAATTGTTTAAAACATGTAAAACGACTCCAACCCTTTGTTCGCTCAGGTCTCAGAGGCTCATTTGCAGCGTCTGGATCACCTCAGTGGTATCTTCAGTTTGACTGAGTATCTAGTAGAGTAACCCAAGGCAGTTGGGACACCAGTCCATTGATCATGTCCACCAGCCTGTAACATGAGGGAGGCTCATTGATTGAGAGGAGGTTGGGGTTAGTGTGTGAAGAGGGTCGTTTGAGTGAGTTTCAATCTGCTCCACCTTACAGACTATGTCCTGTCGGGTCAAAGTAAGAGGCACAGGATTGGTTGTAACATCTTTATTTGCCCAGTGGCTTGTGCTGTCTAGATAAGGTGCGTTAGCTTATGCTAATTAACTTTCAGTACATCAAGCTTACAATTGATTGACCTTAGTGAACCAACCATTTATTAGGACTCCTTCAGGACCTTATTTTTTTTTAATCATTAACACGCAAGATTTAAAGCTTGGAAGTTCTGATAGGTATCTACATACCAGGAATTCCCGGCAAATTCAAACAAACTACACTAATACATAACAACATAAATATAACTTACAGACGGCATGATGCGCTACAGCGAGAGCTAGCACCGTTAGCAACATCTTGCCAACGGAGTTAGTAGCATCTTGCTAACATTAGAGTGGCGATGCGACGCGGAAGTCTACAGATTGTTAACCGTCAAGGAGCTAAAACACAAGGTCGTATAATGTCCATCAAGGAGCTAGAACAAGGGAGGCTACGATGGTCTAACCACACACCGACTGGGGGTTGGAGGGTCCTAGGGGATGTTTGGGGAGGGGGGGGGTCCTTTGGGGTTGGAGGGTCCTGGGGTGGTGTTGGAGGGCTTTGAGGGAGGAGGATTGAGTTCTTTGCTCCTGTTGCTTTTGCGCTGCATCATTAAGCAGTCTCTGAGGGTGGAGTTGAAGCAGCCCATGGTGGGGAGGGGATGGGTGGAGGAGTGGTTGGGTGGGGGAAGCGGGAGGTTGACTTGTTGGTTGGGGTCGGGTTGCGAAGGTTAGGGAAGAGGAGGCGGGAGTTGAGGTGACGGAGGATGGGGTGGCGGTCAGGAGGGTTGAGATAAGGGTGGAGGATGGGTTGGTGTAGGGGGGTGTAGGATAGGATGGGGGTGGCGGAGGCAGAGGTCGTGCCCCAGTGGACCCGGGCACGGGGGTCACTTGTTCTTCTGGGCCTTCTGGGCCGACTTGGTGACCTTCCCAGTGCTGCTGCTCTTCTTCTCCACCGCCTTGATCACGCCCACCGCCACCGTCTGCCGCATGTCGCGCACCGCGAAGCGCCCTGCAACACAACCGCCGTCAGGAACCAAACACCACCGTCACAGAAGAACCGCTCCCCCAGCGGGGGGGTACTGGGAGAGGCCACTCAACCAGCCGGGGGTATTGGGAGAGGCCACTCACCCAGCGGGGGATACTGGGAGAAGCTCTCCACACACATGGGCTTCCCGGGGATCATGTCCACGATGGCGGCGTCCCCGGACTTCAGGGCCTTGGGGTTGTCCTCCAGCTTCTTCCCCGAGCGGCGGTCGATCTTCTCCTTGAGCTCGCTGAACTTGCAGGCGATGTGCGCGGTGTGGCAGTCCAGCACCGGGGCGTAGCCCGCGCTGATCTGCCCCGGGTGGTTCAGGATGATCACCTGGAGACACGGAGCAGAAACCACTGAACCAGTGGAGCAGGAACCACTGGCCCAGACCCCCCTGGACCACTGGAGCAGGAACCAGTGATAGCTAACGTAACCTGCATTTGAACCATTACCCTATAATATATTATTATATATACTATATATATGTTCTAAACAAGCCATGCTCTGATATTTACCCGGAGAAACAGCTGGTTGTAACATCTACCTGGTACCTTACGCTTACCTGAGGAACAGCTTGTAGCTAGTTGCTAGCAGGTACCTGAGGAACAGCTTGTAGATGGACTAGCTGTTAAGCACCTATCTGGGGAACAGCTGTTATTTAGGCTAGCTGTTAGCAGATACCTGAGGAACAGCTGGCGGCTAGGCTAGCTGTAAACACCTACCTGAGGAACAGATTGTAGATAGATTGCTGTTAGCATGTACCTGAGAAACAGCTTATAGCTATGCGAGCTGTTAGGCGGTACCTGAGGAACAGCTGGCGGCTAAGCTAGCTGTTAGCAAGTACCTGAGGAACAGCTGGTTGCTAGGCTAGGCTAGCACATACCTGAGGAACAGCTGGTAGCTAGGCTAGCTGTTAGCAGGTACCTGAGGAACAGCTGGTGGCTAGGCTAGCTGGTAGCTAGGCTAACCTGCGCGGTGAAGAGGGCGGCCTCCTGCGGCGGGTCGTTCTTGCTGTCCCCCGCCACGTTCCCGCGGCGGATGTCCTTGACGGAGACGTTCTTGATGTTGAAGCCCACGTTGTCCCCGGGCAGCGCCTCGGCCAGGGCCTCGTGGTGCATCTCCACGCTCTTCACCTCCGTGGTCACGTTGACCGGGGCGAAGGTCACCACCATGCCCGGCTTCAGCACGCCCGTCTCCACCCGGCCCACCGGCACCGTGCCGATCCCTGCGAGACAAGGAAGTGACATCACCACTCCACCGGGGAAGGGATGCTGCCGCCTAGTGGGGACGCCTGGTATTACGTCAACCCCACGTGTGTGGGATCTCTAAAAGACAAAGGCGACGGAGCCCCTGAGCAACACACGGTACAGCGCGCCGGTTTGAATCCCCCTGGGGTCCTCACCTCCGATCTTGTAGACGTCCTGCAGCGGCAGCCGAAGGGCCTTGTCGGTGGGCCGGCTGGGGCTCTGGATGGAGTCCAGCGCCTCCAGCAGGGTGGTCCCTGAGGCGGAGCCCTCCTTACGGACAATCTTCCAGCCCTTGAACCACGTCATCTGCAGGGACGCCGCAAGACTCACCTGCTGCTCCAACTACACCTGCTGCCCCACTACAGCCCCACCTTCTGCCCCACTACAGCTCCACCTTCTGCCCCACCTTCTGCCCCTCTACAGCTCCACCTTCTGCCCCACTACAGCCCCACCACAGCTGCTGCCCACTCCAGTCCCTCAGTGTTCCCTCCCAGCCAACGTGTCTGAGCGGGTTAAAGACTCACTTGGCTCAGGAGTTCACCTGGACTCTGCACCCCCCCCCCCCCCAACTCCCATCCCCCCCTAACCCTTTATTAGAGAAAAAGCTTTTGTCACAAATATGACTTATTATGAACAATGCAATAATCAATGCAGCTTGCATTATAACCCAATATTGAAGTATATAAAAGAGAACTTTTTTTTTTTTTTATATTGTCATTAAAGAAAAAGCTGCTCTTAGTCAATTAAAAGGAGTTTGCGTGTCTAGCTGTGAATTTGCGTGAATGCTATATGCCTAGGCTGAATTGCAATCATGTCAAGACAAATCAGATTAGCCAATACACAATAAAGATAAATGAAATAATAAAAAAATTACGCCCTTTCTTGCGAACAGTATGTTGCAGAAGGCAAGTTCAGATTATTAATTTATCTGCTTCGAGATGGAATCCTTCTAGAAAGAATCGCGATGCATCGAAGAATCGATTATTTTTCCCACCCCTAGTGTGTGATTGGTCGGTACTGAGCGTGAAGGCGTGCGATTGGTCAGTGAAAGCGTGTGGTTGGTGTGTACTGTCCGTGAAGGCGTGTGATTGGCCAGAACTGAGCGTGAAGGTGTGTGATTGGTCGGTACCGAGCGTGAAAGCGTGTGATTGGCCGGTACTGAGTGTGAAGGCGTGTGATTGGCTCACGTTGGGGCTGGCCTCCAGCATGTTGTCCCCGTTCCAGCCGGAGATCGGGACGAAGGGCACGGCATCGGGGTTGTAGCCGATCTTCTTGATGTAGGTGCTCACCTCCTTGACGATCTCCTCATACCTCCTCTGGCTGTAGGGCGGCTCCGTGGAGTCCATCTTGTTGACGCCCACGATGAGCTGCTTGACCCCCAGGGTGTAGGCCAGCAGCGCGTGCTCCCGGGTCTGCCCGTTCTTTGAGATCCCCGCTTCGAACTCCCCGACCCCGGCCGCCACGATCAGCACGGCGCAGTCCGCCTAGCAACACGGAGCATTAGCGCTGTAGCTCCCCATGCTAGCTCTCAGAATGGCGCAGTTCACATAGACACAAGGAGCGTTACCCACTGTAGCTCCCCATGCTAGCTCTCAGCACTGCGCAGTCCACCTAGCAACACAGAGCATTAGCCTCTGTAGCTCCCCATGCTAGCTCTCAGCACTGCGCAGTCCGCATAGCCACATTGAGCGTTACCCACTCTAGCTCCCCATGCTAGCTCTCAGCACTGCGCAGTCCACCTAGCCACCCAGAGCATTAGCCTCTGTAGCTCCCCATGCTAGCTCTCAGCACTGTGCAGTCCGCCTAGCCACACGGAGCATTAGCCTCTGTAGCTCCCTATGCTAGCTCTCAGCACTGCGCAGTCCGCCGAGCCACACAGAGCATTAGCCTCTGTAGTGCCCTATGCTAGCTCTCAGCACTGCGCAGTCAGCCTATCCACACGGAGCATTAGCCTCTGTAGCTCCCCATGCTAGCTAACAGCACTGCGCAGTACGCCTAGCGACACAGAGTGTTAGCGGCTGTAGCTCCCCATGCTAGCTCTCAGCACTGCGCAGTCCGCCTAGCGACACAGAATGTTAGCAGCTGTAGCTCACCATGCTAGCTCTCAGCCCTTCGCAGTCCGCCTAGCGACACATAACATTAGCCGCTGTAGCTCCCCATACTAACTCTCAGCACGGCGCAGTCCACCTAGCCACAAGGAATGTTAGTGGCTGTAGCTCCCCATGCTAGCTCATACTAGCTCATGCTAGCTTAAGCTCTGGCATTAGCGTGTGGTGGAAAGTAGATTGGATTTTATAAATGTATTATGTCTCTTGTATTGTATGGGAAGTAAAACTTAAGGCTTTACTTATTTTAAGGTTGAGACGTATTCTTCAAAAGTGATCTAATTAGTATTCAAAAAATAGCGAGCATAAACCAACCAACATCACGATGGGGTTGATGTTTGCTGTGGGCCATGAGGTCTTAATGGCAAATATTCATGAATACCTTAATAACTACAAGTCTATAAATAATCAGTTGACTCAGTGGCGTAAAGATGGGGTGTTGGCGGTGTGGAGGTGATGTAGAGGTGGTGTAGAGAGGGTGTGTTGGTGGTATAGAGGTGGTATGTTAGTAGAGGTGGGGTCACCTGGGAGGTGCCGGTGATCATGTTCTTGATAAAGTCGCGGTGTCCGGGGGCGTCGATGATGGTGACGTAGTAGCGCCCCGTCTCAAACTTCCACAGGGAGATGTCGATGGTGATCCCGCGCTCCCGCTCCGCCTTCAGCTTGTCCAGCACCCAGGCGTACTTAAAGGAGCCCTTCCCCATCTGGAGGTCAGAGGGCACGGTCGACCAATCAACTAACGGTTAACTAAAATAAATAGTCATCTTCAACAGTAGAAGCAGACACAGAGCTTTAGCAGGAGACGGGGGGCTAAGGGGTGTCCACGGTCTCCATGGCGACTGACCTCGGCAGCCTCCTTCTCAAACTTCTCGATGGTCCTCTTGTCGATGCCGCCACACTTGTAGATCAGGTGGCCGGTGGTGGTGGACTTCCCAGAGTCCACGTGACCGATCACCACGATGTTGATGTGCTGCTTCTCCTTCCCCATGGCCGCAGACCTCTGACCTCTGAGCTGAACGTTGGCCTGCCGAAGAACACAGACACAATGAGGGGACCGCTAGCCAATGGCAGCGCTGTACTGGTCTCCTCTCCACTCGCTGTGCATGCTCCTCCCCCAGCGAGGCAGGCTCCTCCCCCAGCGAGGCAGACCCTCCCCACACGCCCCCAATACATCGCCGCCTGACATTGGTCAACAAAACCATGGGACAGGGCCTCGTCCAAATCCACAATGGCTGAAGATAGGGAGCGTTCAACATCACCTAACCCTGAAACAGCACGCGATGTCAACAGTTTAAAGATGACCTCTGTCCTCAACAGACCTGTAGGACCCAGCCTGCTTCATCATTCTTATTAATGAGCAGCTAGGGGTTAGCAAGATGACCCCTGACCCCTAAAGAACCACACAGACCCAGAACTCAACAACACACCACCAGAGCAGGAGTGAGCCTGCTGCTGTCTCCCCCCTCAAGAGACCAGCGTCATGACGACCGGGCCAGACTCCCTGCAGCGACGCGTAACGCGCTATGGTAACCTCTCCGTGGATCAGCCTCCCTTCAGATCAGCCTCTGGCTGATTACAGCCATGCCAACGGTGCCAGCGGGAGTCCACGTGTTTAACCGCTTGACCCTAACACCAGCTACTTCACCTCACCCTGGACCTGACCCTGACCCTGACTACATCACCTAACCCTGGACCGGACCCTGACCCTGACTACATCACCTAACCCTGGACCTGACCCTAACACGAGCTACATCACCTAACCCTGGACCTGACCCTAAAACCAGCTACATCACCTAATCCTATTTTCAGCACCTAACTCTAGCTTCAGCACCTAACCCTAACTTCAGCAAGCCTGGCCTCTGATCGGACACGGGGCCAGACGGGGCAGACATGCAGTGTCTCCTGGGCCAATGGGACAGGCAGCTGACCCGTACTCCTCATTATGGAGGAAACAGACCCGTCTGATCCAGACCTAACGGGTCAGACTCACTAACCCCCCCGCGTCTGATCCAGACCTACCGAGTCAAACTCACTAACCCCCACGGTCTGAGCTGATGATTAGGAGTTTAGAGACGCAGGTAAACAAATGTCTCTGGCTTTATGCAAAGCGCGGGACGGCGGCCGGCGGAGGCTGTTTGTAACTCCATCCACCGGCAACACGAGCCTGTTGATGAAGACCGACCGGGACCCGACGGCTCCGGGACCGGGCAGTCTAGACGCCGTCGGACCGTCTCGGTGAACGGGGCTAAAGCTGAGTTGACGGACGGGCTCAGCTTTCGGCGCCATATTATCATCTCCACTCAGACGCGTAATGCGCTCTTTAATAGAGGTCCACTCGTGACGCAGCGGACTATAAAGTACTCGATTCAAATCCTTAAAGAATATATTTTTTGATTTGACAGCTTAGTAATTAATCCAAAATAATGACTGCGGTCCTGTTTGTAACATCAGAGTGTTTACCTGTCGGTCGTCCTAGCGCTGATCCGTTCGCCCGCCGGTTGCGTAATGTGCGCGCGGCCGCGACGCGTCTCCAGCATCACGCGCAGGGCGCGCGGCGGGTGCAGGTGAGGACCTGGTCCAGATCACTCCGGATCAGGTCCCGTAGGGTGGATCCAGTAGGCCAGCTGACAGGCGCCCCGCGGACCGACAGGATGCCCCGTTGTAGGCGCTTTATGACACTAGCCTCATAATAAGTTCATGATAACGGGACACGGAGTTTTAAGACATCATTTGGTTTATTAAGAAAACAATAGAATACAAAACAGATCTCAGAACGCGTCTCTTGTTCAGTAACTAAACGATAAGGAAAAGGTTGTGCGAACTTTAAACATTAACGCGTGATGAATCAACTCCCTTATTCTCCTGATATGCAAATTAATTAATGTAAATGATGAACACACTTGCGAATCTTTTTCTCGTAGGATGGTACGGGTAAGTATCGCCTTTTTCGCCTCTGATTGGTTGGAAGGGCTCTCCTCCGATTGGTTAGGGTTGGGGTGAGGGTTAACCCTCACCCTTAACCTTAACTCCCCCAAACAGCTAGGACTAATCGAAACACGATCTAAAGGGGAACCCTTCTAACCAATCAGAGGCGAAAAAGGCGGTACTTACCCATACCATCCTACGAAAAGAAAGACGCGCAAGAGGTGTGCGGTGAATTTTGGTCCTCTTCGTTTCCCTCTCAGAAAATCGAGTTCATGCATTAAAGTAATTGATAAAAACATGTAAAATAAATTTATAAAAACATTTTAAGTAATTAATAAAAACAGGTAAAAGTAATTTATAAAAACATTTTAAGTAATTAATAAAAACATCTTAATAGATTCATTACGATACAATATCTGCAGCATCTGTATACAATATTTAGCCTCACATTCATATGAACGAGGCTCGAGTCCCTTTAACTGTTGAAAATTCCGAGAGAGACAGAGACAGAGACAGAGACAGAGACAGAGAGAGAGAGAGAGAGAGAGAGAGAGAGAGAGAGAGAGAGAGAGAGAGAGAGAGAGAGAGAGAGAGAGAGGCCTGGTCTTAAGGGCTTTTTATGGTTCCACGTTCCCGCAACGAAAGGGGGTTACGGACCCCTTACGTAACCTTCCGTTGAGGCGACGCAGCAGCAAGGGCTGTGATTGGTCCGCTTACTAAAACCCGACGTAGAATCACAAACGTTCACGACTGCGTCGAAGCGTCTGCGTGATCATAGCGTTGCGGGAACTTGGAACCATAAAAAGCCCTTTACCGGGCACTACGTGTTGGCGGTCTCCCAGGTGTACGGAACAACTCGAAGGGATTGACTCGAGTGACTAGTTTGGACTCTTCTTCAGGGTCCACAGTGCGGCCCCCCCAGTGGTCAAAGTGCTGCCGCCCCAGTGGTCACAGTGTTGCCCCCCCCCCCCCCCCCCCTGCTGGCCCGCCTTTGGTTTTGCAAAAGGGAAATTATGGGCGTGTTTATTTGCATAGAGAGCGGCGAGGGAAGAACCAATCACTAAGTGCCACAGAGAGAGAGAGAGAGAGAGAGAGAGAGAGAGAGAGAGAGAGAGAGAGAGAGAGAGAGAGAGAGAGAGAGAGAGAGAGAGAGAGAGAGAGCGCGAGAGCGCGCGAGAGCGCGCAAGAGAGAGAGAGAATAAAAGGCTTCTGTGTAAGGCGTACTCCTCCGAGTGCCGATTAGCAGCTAGAGGTTCACATCGAGACCAGCCCATTGGCCGGGGTCATACCCAATCAGCTTTGAGCTCTAAAATAACATCTGTTGGACTACGATTCGATTTAAGATTACCAATGTTCCCTTTAAAAGTGAGTGTGTAAAGCGCTGCTACACCTCGCTGAGTTAACTAGTTACTAAATTAACTCCTAAGCCATCTGGGCTAATCCTGAGCACCGAGCCACCAGCGGTGGTAAAGCAGCACGCAGGAACCCGGGCTGCCATTGGTCAATCCTGCAGAGGGCGGGGCTTGGGGACGGCCCAGGGTTGGACCGTCCCTCGGCCAAACACAGTGTAGAAGGCGGCTCCCAGGAGATTGACGCCGGCGGAGATGTAGAACACCAGCTGCCACTCCTCCATGGTGTTCTGAAACCAGAGCATTGGCGTGAGTGCGTGAGTGCGTGTGCGTGAGTGCGTGTGCGTGTGCGTGTGCGTGTGTGTGTGTGTGTGTGTGTGTGTGCGTGTGTGCGTGTGTGTGTGTGTGTGTGTGTGTGTGTGTCTTACGTTCTTGGTGAGGGCCCGGGCGACCACGGGGCCCACCATGCCTGGGATGGTGCCGAAGGTGTTGGTGATGCCCAGCAGGATGCCCGCGTACCTGAGGAGAAACACACCAGTGCTACTGGTATACTGGTACTACTACTGGTACAAACCACTGCTACTGGTATACTGGTACTACTACTGGTACACATACTGCTACTGGTATACTGGTACTACTACTACTGGTACACATACTGCTACTGGTATACTGGTACTACTACTGGTACACACCACTGCTACTGGTATACTGGTACTACTACTGGTACACATACTGCTACTGGTATACTGGTACTACTACTACTGGTACACATACTGCTACTGGTATACTGGTGCTACTACTGGTACACACCACTGCTACTGGTATACTGGTACTTCTACTGGTACACATACTGCTACTGGTATACTGCTCCTGGTATACTGGTACTGGTACACATACCTCTATAGCTACTGGTACGACTGGTGCTACTGGTACCCAGACTGCTAGTACTACTGGTACACATAATTCTACAGCTACTGGTACACATACTGCTGCTATTAATGGTACACATACTGCTACTGGTATACTGGTACTGGTACTGATACTACTGTTGCACAGACTGCTACTGGTATACTGGTACTGCTCCTGGTACCACTGGTACACATACTGCTACTGGTATACTGGTACTGCTACTGGTATACTGGTACTACGACTGGTTGACATACTGCTACTGGTATACTGCTACTACTACTACTGGTACTACTGGTACACATACTGCTTTTACTACTGGTACACATACTGGTACTACTACTACTCGTACTACTGGTACACAACTTCTGCTACTGGTACTACTACTGCATGTGAATCTAGGTCAGGGAAAGGATTGAGGACTTGTTATAGGACATTACCCTGCCCTCATTTCCTGTATCGTACATGCTGGCTAGAGGCTGTGTGTTAGAGGCTGTGTGTTAGAGGCTGTGTGTTAGAGGCTGTGTGTTAGAGGCTGTGTGTTGGTTAGAGGCTGTGTGTTAGAGGCTGTGTGTTGGTTAGAGGCTGTGTGTTGGTTAGAGGCTGTGTGTTAGAGGCTGTGTGTTGGTTAGAGGCTGTGTGTTGGTTAGAGGCTGTGTGTTAGAGGCTGTGTGTTAGAGGCTGTGTGTTGGTTAGAGGCTGTGTGTTGGTTAGAGGCTGTGTGTTAGAGGCTGTGTGTTAGAGGCTGTTTGTTGGTTAGAGGCTGTGTGTTAGAGGCTGTGTGTTAGAGGCTGTGTGTTAGAGGCTGTGGGGACGTGTCCTACGAGGGGGCGATGTCCAGGTGGTTGATGTTGAAGCCCGAGGCTGAAAGCCCCCCCAGGGAGGACGAGATGGTGAGGAAGACCACGGCCAAAAGGGGGTTACAGCCCGTGTAGCCGGCGGCAACCAAGAACACGGCCGGCCCCACCATGCCTGATCAGAGATATAAGAGAACCATACCTGTTATCAATAATGATATAATAATAGATTATTAATACTGCATTAATACTGGAGGTTGTTATTGAGATGATCAGAATAATATTATTGATAATATTACTATATTATGTCGATATATCGGGAATCCAGTCATACATACATAAGAATATTATAATAATCCTATTATCATAATGCTATTATTGTTAGTTGTATTAATAGTGTATTAATAATTGTTCAGACATATGGGTGTTTTAATAACAGGCCAAGGGTCAGCTACGTGAGTGGATGATTGAGTGAATGAGTGGGTGGGTGTGAGGGTGAGTGGGTGGGTGAGTGTGAGGGTGGGTGGTCTCACCGACGAGGGAGAAGGCCTTGCGGACCACCACGGTGCGGTACTGGCGTGCGTCCCTCAGGTAGTCGGCCAGCTGCCCCCCCCCCACCGCCAGCAGCCCGGAGCCCAGGTAGGGCAGCGCCGAGAGCACGCCGTTCTGCAGGTCACATGACACCATGACCACATGACTCCATGACCCCCCCATGACCCCCAAATGACCGTCACATGACCCCCCCCATGACCCCACATGAACTCCTTATCCTTCAACTCCGACCAGGTAGACCAGGTGGACCAGGTAGACCAGGTGGACCAGGGGAGAGCAGGTGGACCAGGGGAGGGCAGGTGGAGCAGGGGAGGGCAGGTGGACTAGGGGAGGGCAGGTGGACCAGGGGAGAGCAGGTGGACCAGGGGAGAGCAGGTGGACCAGGGGAGGGCAGGTGGACCAGGGGAGAGCAGGTGGACCAGGGGGGACCAGGTGGACCAGGGGAGGGGGGCTGACCTGCTGGATGCTGAAGCCTAGGACGTTCTTCATGTAGGTGGGCAGCAGGGTGAGCAGCGTGTAGAAGGTCCAGTTGTAGGAGAAGTGGGCGACCACGATGGCCCAGAGCGGTCTGCAGGTCAGGATGGACCCCCACGGGACCGGACCCAGCTCCCGGGACACCTGAGGACCAGAGACCATCAGGACCAGAGACCATCAGGACCAGAGACCATCAGGACCAGAGACCATCAGGACCAGAGACCATCAGGACCATCAGGACCAGAGACCATCAGGACCAGAGACTGTCAGGACCAGAGACCAGCAGGACCATCAGGACCAGAGACCGTCAGGACCAGAGACCAGCAGGACCATCAGGACCAGAGACCGTCAGGACCAGAGACCAGCAGGACCATCAGGACCAGAGGCCGTCAGGACCAGAGACCGTCAGGACCAGAGACCGTCAGGACCGGAGACCGTCAGGACCGTCAGGACCAGAGACCGCCAGGACCGTCAGGACCAGAGACCGTCAAGACCGTCAGGACCAGAGAACGTCAGGACCAGAGACTGTCAGGACCAGAGGCCGTCAGGACCAGGAGGGAGAGAGAGAGAGAGAGAGAGGGAGAAAGCCGTACCTCGTTCTCCAGCGAGCTGCAGATGTAGGTCCTCTCTCTGTCAGAGATCCTGGGGTGGCGGTCCGGACTGTTGAAGACCAGCAGAGACCACAGGACGAACCAAACCAACCCCACCATGCCTACACACACACACACACACACACACACACACACACACACACAGGCACACACACACAGGGTTAGCCACCATACCCACCGCGCTGCCAGAGGTCAGACCTAGCTCCAGCCCTCCTCTCTTAGACCCACGGTTCTCTACGGTGGTTCTATGCTGTGGGTCTCTACGGTGGTTCTATGCTGTGGGTCTCTACTGTGGTTCTCTACTGTGGTTATCTGTTGTGGTTCTATGCTGTGGTTCTATGCTGTGGTTCAATGCTGTGGTTCTATGCTGTGGTTCTATGCTGTGTTTGGCATACCGAAGATGTAGAAGATCCAGGTCCAGTCCAGGTAGTAGCAGATCTCTCCAGACAGCGGGAGAGCGATGACCGTCCCCAGCTGAGCTCCTGCCAACAGAACCGAGAAGAAACATGAGGAACCAAGAAGAAACATGAGGAACCAAGGAGAACCATGAAGAAACATGAGGAACCAAGAAGAACCATGAAGAAACATGAGGAACCAAGAAGAACCATGAAGAAACATGAGGAACCAAGAAGAACCATGAAGAAACATGAGGAACCAAGGGGAACCATGAGGAACCAAGAGGAACCAAGGGGAACCATGAGGAACCAAGAGGAATGTGTGTGTGTGTGTGTGTGTGTGTGTGTGTGTGTGTGTGTGTGTGTGTGTGTGTGTGTGTGTGTGTGTGTGTGTGTGTGTGTGTGTGTGTGTGTGTGTGTGTGTGTGTGTGTGTGTGTGTGTGTGTGTGTGTTACCAGTAAAGGAGATGGTCAGCAGTCTGCTCCTCTCAAGGGGGGGGGCCCAAGCGGCCCACATGGCATACATAGAAGGATAGGTAACCCCCTACACACACACACACACACACACACACACACACACACACACACACACACACACACACACACACACACACACACACACACACACACACACACACACACACACACACACACATTACAGTACTACTGCATGTCTCAGTACTATATCCCAGTGCTATATCACAGTAATGATGCATGTCTCAGTACTATATCACAGTAATGATGCATGTCTCAGTACTATATCACAGTACTACTGCATGTCTCAGTACTATATCACAGTGCTATATCATAGTACTACTGCATGTCTCAGTACTATTTCACAGTAGTATATCACAGTACTACTGCATGTCTCACTGCTATATCACAGTATTATATCACAGTACTACTGCGTGTCTCAGTACTATATCACAGTACTATATCACAGTTGTCCTATATTATTGATTACTGAGCAGCCCCCACCTCTCCGATGCCCTCCAGCACGCGGACGGCGATCAGGTAGCCGGCACCCAGGTCGGCGGCAAGGGGGGTCAGCAGGGTGAAGATCACGGTGCTCAGGATGCCCAGCCCCATCAGCCACTTGGCCCCGTAGCGGCTGGCCAGGTACCCCCCGGGGACCTGGGTCAGGATGTACCCGTAGAAGAAGGAGCCCAGGATCCAGCCCTGGGTCTCCGAGTCCCAGTCGTACACACGGGCCTGAGGGGCAAGCACAGTTATGACGGAAGTTATGACGGTAGTTGTTAGGACGGTAATTGCTACAACGGTAGTTGTTACGGTAGTTATGACAGTAGTTATGACGGTAGTTGTTATGATAGTTATGATAGTATTTGTTATGACGGTAGTTGTTATAACGCTAGTTGTTATGATGGTAGTTATGACAGTAGTTGTTATGAAGGTAGTTGTTAGGACGGTAGTTGTTGTGATGGTAGTTGTTATGACGGTAGTTGTTAGGATGGTAGTTATGACGGTAGTTGTTATGAAGGTAGTTGTTAGGACAGTAGTTGTTAGGATGGTAGTTGTATAACGATAGTTATGACGGTAGTTGTAACTTAATTGTTATGGTAGTTATGATGGTAGTGGTTATAATGGTAGTGGTTAGGACGGTAGTTGTTAGGACGGTAGTTGTATAACGATAGTTGTTATGAAGGTAGTTGTTATGATGGTAGTTGTAACTTAATTGTTATGGCAGTTATGATGGTAGTTGTTATAATGGTAGTTGTTATGACGGTAGTTGTTAGGACGCTAGTTGTATAACGATAGTTGTTATGACAGTAGTTGTTATGACGGTTGTTATGACGGTAGTTGTTAGGACGGTAGTTTTTAGGACGGTAGTTGTGATGGTATTTGTTATGACGGTAGTTGTTATGATGGTAGTTATGATGGTAGTTGCTATGACGGTAGTTGTTATGATGGTAGTTATGATGGTAATTATGACAGTAGTTGTTTCGACAGTAGTTGTTATGACGGTTGCTATGACGGTAGCTATGCCCCTCCTGACGTACCGTGTGGTTGCGTCCGGCCACGGTCTGGCTGGACGGGCAAACGGAGGCGCTGTGATTGGCTGGCTCGGTGGCGTTGATCATGTCCACCATGGCCACGCTGAGGTTGACCCGCAGGGAGTACACCACGAAGAAGCCATAGCAGGAGACCAGCGCCAGGCCGTAGCGCGCCGAGCAGCACGCCGGCGCTGAGGGAGCAGGAGGCTTATCAATGACCCTCTGAAACCCCACACCAGAGCTAGCCCCAAAGCCAGAGATAGCCCTAAAGCTAGACCTAGCCCTAGAGCTAGCCGCAACAACAGAGCTAGCCCTAAATCTAGAGCTCCCCATAACCTCAGCTCTAGCCCTAACCCTAGAGATAGCCCTACAGCGCTAGCCCTAAAGCTAGCCCTAAAGCTAGAGCTAGCCCTAACAGAGTGACGGAGCAGACAGGGTGTGGTCACCCCCGCCCCACTGTGGATCACAACCTTACACATGGGGACAGCTCATGATTCATACTCATACCGGTTCTGCAAGGAGAAGCTGAACACAAGCCTAACCCAAAGCATGAGGCCCACAGTCAGACACCAGGGGAATGGTAGACATGGTCCTGTTCCTCTCTGTTCCTCTCTCTCAGGTGAGCACACACACACTACCTGTGTGCTCACCTGTGTTGTTACCTGTGTTGAATCGTGATATTGGAGCTGTATCGTGATAGTGGAGCTGTGACGTGATAGTGGAGCTGTGACGTGATAGTGGAGCTGTGACGTGATAGTGGAGCTGAATCGTGATAGTTGAGTTGTATCATGATAGTGGAGCTGTGCTGTATCGTGATAGTGGTGCTGTGTTGTGATAATGGAACTGTGTCGTGATAGTGGAGCTGTACCGTGATAGCGGAGCAGTGGGGACTCTAAGGTGGGGAAGATCATACCTACCTGACTCCCTGCAGCATCCCGTGACCGCCTCAACAACCTCAGTACAGAGTTCAGAGCATGACGCTTCTCTTCTCATAAACATACACTTTAACCTGGTGATCTCCTGTTTAAATCCTGAACTCACCGCTACATATTGGAAGTGCACAGGTTATGAATGCATAATGATATAATCGTAGAGGTAGAAGTGGAAAGAGCCGAGTAAACACGGACTATTCCGTGTTCACAGCTGACATTGTGATGATCATACAGTTCATATCGATAGAGCGATATGAAGAGCCGCTCCGTGCTCCGCTCACCTCGCGGGGTCCTCGCGCCCCTCTCGCGGGTCTGGAGCAGCGCCTCGCGCTCCTCCTCCTCCTCGCTGTCGGACCCGTCCCGGGACATCGCTCGGTCAGTATGTCGGTCAGGCAGAGGCTGTGCGGGGCATGGCGGGAGGCTGGCGGGACGGAGTGGCTGTCTATCGACCAGTCAGCACAATGACAACAAACCAAGATGGCACGTGACCGGGCCGGAAGTAGCATCCTGTTTTGTTCAGAGAGCCGCGTCAGCGCCAGGATGAATAACGCGTTATACCGCTGTAATAATAATAGGATTATATTAATGATGTTAATAATAATAATAATAATAATAATAATAATAATAATAATAATAATAATAATAATAATAATAATAATAATAATAACAATAATAATAACAACAACAACAACAACAACAAAATAATTATATAATTTAGATTTATTTTTAATGAGATTTACGAATACCGTGATATCTTATTTAAAGGATTACAACCAGGTGTGAGTGTGATTAAAAGTTACAAGCCGTTTTGAAAATCTGCGTCTTCTGACATCACTAGTGGGCGTGTCTACCTAGATTTGTGCTGGCTAGATCAGCAACGTTTGGTTCAGTCCACTGGGTAGGTTGGTACTGATCTATCCAGCACACATCTAGGTGGACACGCCCACTAGGGATGTCAGAAGACATAGCTTTATAAAACGGCTTGTAAGTGCTAATCACACACCTGGTAATATAATATGTCACCTTTGAAGCTCCAATAATAGTCATCTTCTTGTAGCTTCTCGAAAGTTTCTCATTCAGAGTTCTTATACATGGCCTCTGTTCTTAATACCGGTTCCAGGGTCGGAGCCCGGGGTCACTGCCCGGGGACACAGCCCGGGGTCACGGCCCGGGGTCAGGGTCAGGGCCCTGGGTCACGGCCCAGGGTCATCCATATTAACCCCTAGACGTCCTGTATAAAAACTGAAGCGCAAACTACTCCTATTCACTGGTGTGAATAGAAACTACTCCTAGTCACTGGTGTGAATAGAAACTACTCCTAATCACTGGTGTGAATAGGAACTACTCCTAGTCACTGGTGTGAATAGAAACTACTCCTAATCACTGGTGTGAATAGGAACTACTCCTAGTCACTGGGGTTAATAGAAACTACTCCTAGTCACTGGTGTGAATAGAAACTACTCCTAATCACTGGTGTGAATAGGAACTACTCCTAGTCACTGGGGTTAATATAAACTACTCCTAGTCACTGGTGTTATTAGAAACTAACCCTAATCAGTGGTGTTAGATTTCAGCTTATTTCTAAACTGTTCGGACAGACTCTGCGTTGTGTATTTTCAGTCGTAGTAATTCTTGAAGTCGAAATCAAAGCAGCTTGACAGGTTGGATTAGAGGGTTGAATAGATGGTTTATTTTCCAGGAATACAGCGAGATACAGATTTAGGTTGAATAATCTTTAGTGGACCCGGTTGTGGAGCAGTTTGATGACTTGTTCCTTGGCTGTCGAACCCTCTTCTCGTTGAACCAAAGGGTTGGGGCGAGTATTATACAAAAATGGGATACATGAATAACACGTAGACAGACGCACTCTCAGACTTGATAAGGTATCTGGCCCTAGCTATGTCCCAGAGGACCAGGTCGGTTCAACCGGTTCAACATAACAATGGCAGAATGTTGGGGATAACACCTTGTATCAGTATGGGAGGCCCTGGCCTGTTCTTAGACTAGAAATGTGAACTATTACGTAGTTCTTCAGGGAAAGTATTCGAATCCAAAGGAATAGCTTTAAAGAGACTTTATTTGTATAAAGTATTTTCGGTATGGTAAACTGATGCCCTGAAGTAAAGAGAGATTGAAGATGTGTTCTAAGCACGTGCGAGAGTGTTCTCCTAGCTGATCCTAGCCACAAACCCACGTATGTCTAATCGCTGCCGGGAGAGTTCTCTCGTTTTCATGGCCAGATGAGCTTCTTATGGACTCAGCGAGGACCGGAAGACTTGGAGAGGAACCGGTGTGACGTAATCCTCGGTTTTCCTCGCCTGGTCTGTGATGCTGCCCTCTGTGGCTAAAGTATCTATTGCAGCCTTCAGTAACGTCCTGCTTTCCCTTGTGGCTATGTGTAGTATTTACGGCTTATATGTTTGGTCCTACCCCCTATTGGTTAAGTGAGGGAAATACAGCTTGTGTTCCTAAAATACGCAACAGAACAAAAGAGAGACACTAAAATACACCAATATTCTACAGTTGTGTTAATAGAAACTACTCCTAGTCACTCCTGTTAATAGAAACTACTCATAATCACTGGTTAGGAAACTACTCTAGTGTGAATAGAGAAGACTCCTATTCACTCCTAAATCTGTATAGCCGATCAATATCACCGGCAAATTGATCGGGTACAGCAGATCGTGTGGAAGCAGATTAAGCTGGGGTCGCAGAGATTAGTGAGAAATTAACCGCTGCCCTGAACTAAGAGCACAGGGGAACAGATAGTCATGTTCACCAGACACCCATTAGGTACTTTATAGAACCACAGGGAGTATAGCTAACTTTACCTCTCTCTCTCTCTCTCTCTCTCTCTCTCTCTCTCTCTCTCTCTCTCTCTCTCTCTCTCTCTCTCTCTCTCTCTCTCCCTCTCCCTCTCCCTCTCTCTCTCTCTCTCTCTCGCTCGCTCTCGCTCTCTCCCTCTTGCAGTTCAATCACATGATAAAGGACAATTATGTTATCTTCAGAAGATCACAATGACATACACACACCCACAGACACACACACACACACACACACACACACACACACACACACACACACACACACACACACACACACACACACACACACACACACACACACACACACACACACACACACACAGGTATGCACGCACACTGACAAAATAAACAGTGCCATGTGGTCTGTAAATGTTGTATGTAAATGTTGTAAGTTCTTAATATGTTGTGTTTTATATGTCGTATGTTGTGCCCTACATGTTGCACATGTTGGATGTAGTTTTTTCTAAAGTTAATGGTGGGCGTCTCATTGTTTCTGTCAAATTCATTCACAAGATCTTTGCCTCTTCTCTCATTATTGCTCTCTCTCTCTTTCTCTCTCCCTCTCTTTCTTTCTTTATTTCTCTCTCTCCCCCCCCCTCTCTCTCTCTCTCTCTCTCTCTCTCTCTCTCTCTCTCTCTCTCTCTCTCTCTCTCTCTCTCTGAAGACAAGGCGTCTTTATGTGCAGACATGGAATCACAGGGCTCACATGAGAGGAAGAGAGATGCTGAACATCAGATAGTCTGTGTGTGTGTGTGTGTGTGTGTGTGTGTGTGTGTGTGTGTGTGTGTGTGTGTGTGTGTGTGTGTGTGTGTGTGTGTGTGTGTGTGTGTGTGTGTGTGTGTGTGTGTGTGTGTGTGTGTGTGTGTGTGTGTTCAAGAGAGAGAGAGAGAGAGAGAGAGACGCTCTGATCTGGTCAGAGAAAGAGAGGATAAAGGGTAGAAGAGGAGGTGAGTGGAGCGAGTAATGGAGGGGAACATGGTGGAGTACACGGAAGAGACCAGGGTGGAGGATACAGAGGAGACCAGGGTGGAGGAGAGGGTGGAAGGCCGAACAGAAGAACCAGGTAAGACACATCTCTGTACCGCAACGTCTTTAGAATCAAACTCCTGTTAGTCGTTGAGTCTGTTATAGGCTGTTGATCCAGGACCGTCTGGGCCTCTAACCTAGCCTCTGACTGAAGCCTCTGACTGAACCCTCATAATGAAGCCTCTTACTGAACCCTCTTAATGAAGCCTCTTACTGAAGCCTCTTACTGAAGCCTCTTACTGAAGCCTCTTACTGAAGCCTCTTACTGAAGGCTCTGACTGAACCCTCTTACTGAACCCTCTTAATGAAGCCTCTTACTGAAGCCTCTTAATGAAGCCTCTTACTGAAGCCTCTTACTGAAGCCTCTTACTGAAGCCTCTTACTGAAGCCTCTAACTGAAGCCTCCAACTGTAGTCTCTCCTTGAAGCCTCTAAATTAAGCATTTAGGAGCCTCTTCAGCTCTCATATCTCTATCCACTAAACATTTACACTAACAACGTCTTTTCGACTTCCTCCTCTAAAACAAATCCACCTCCATATCAAACTGTTGGTGCTGGGGCTTAGAGGAGGAGGAAGGAGGAGGTAGAGGAGGAAGGGGAGAAGGAAGGTGGAGGAGGAGGAAGGAGGAGGAAGGTAGATGAGGAGGAGGAGGAGGAGGAGGAGGAGGAGGAGGAAGAGGAGGAAGGAGAAGGAGGAGGGAGGTGGAGGGGAGTACCCCTCCAGCTCAGTCACCTGATGTGAGGTGGTGGTAATGGCCCCACGGCGCCGTGGTAACGACTTAACAGACTGATGGGGAGGGGACCCAGGACGGGGTCTACAGCTGGTCTACAGCTGGTCTACAGCTGGTCTACAGCTGGTCTACAGCTGGTCTACAGCTGGTCTTCAGCTGGTCACCGGCCTACCGCTGGTCTACAGCTGGTCTACAACTGGTCACTGGTCTACAGCTGGTCTACAGCTGGTCTACAGCTGGTCTACAGCTGGTCACTGGTCTACAGCTGGTCTCTGGTCTACAGCTGGTCTAAAGCTGGTCACTGTTCTACAGCTGGTCACTGGTCTACACCTGGTCACTGTTCTACAGCTGGTCACTGGTCTACACCTGGTCCCTGGTCTACAGCTGTTCACTGGTCTACAGCTGGTCACTGTTCTACAGCTCATCTGTAAACATCACAAGATCACACGCTCCTGATGCCGTCTGTATCTGATGCGTGGTTCTGTCCTCAGGCTGTGATCTCCGGAGGGATGGAGAGAGCAGTTACGTCTCTACTGTGTGTCGGGGTCTTTACTCTGAGCTCTGATACGGGGGTCTCCACGAGGCAGCAGGGATGGATGGTCTAACCCTAAAGAGCCAGATGTATCCTAGATATCAAGTATTTACTGGTAGCAGATAGGGAGGACATCACTCACATGGTTTTAAAGGGATACTGGCGAGTTTTGGGGAGTTGTGTTCTTCCTCTGGACGTACGCCTGCTGTGGTTGTCCATAAAAGATAAATGTTAAAATATGACTGGCTGACATTTGCGATGAGATCTGATGATGTCACACGGCGACCTCTGGCCCCTCCCTGCGGACAACGGCCAACTGTCTGGTTGAGGAGGACAAGCTGCAGTCGGCCCCCCCCCCCCCCTGGTTTAACCGGCTCCTCTCCCCTGGTTTAACCACTAACATGGTTTAACCAGTCCCCTGGTTTAACCACTAACATGGTTTAACCAGTCACATGGTTTAACCTGTCCCCTGGTTTAACAACTAACATGGTTTAACGCCTCACATGGTTTAACCAGTAGCATGGTTTAATGCTTCACATGGTTTAACCAGTAACATGGTTTAACCAGTCATATGGTTTAACCAGCTCCTCTCCCCTGGCTTAACCTGTCAAATGGTTTAACCCATACCCTGGTTTAACTAGTCCCCTGGTTTAACACGTAATAATGTTGAACTAACTTACCTTATAACTACAACGTGTGTGTGTGTGTGTGTGTGTGTGTGTGTGTGTGTGTGTGTGTGTGTGTGTGTGTGTGTGTGTGTGTGTGTGTGTGTGTGTGTGTGTGTTTATCTCTCCTGTTCTCTAGATGACCAGGAGGAAGAGGAGGAAGAGGAGGATGAGGAGGAAGAGGAGGAGGACTCCAGGTTAGAGATCATTCAGGTAACCATACAGTGGCTACAGACAGCAGGTGGGGGTTAAACAGAACTGAGACGGTTCACTAAGGAGGAGGTAGGGGTTAGACAGTACTGAGACAGGTCAATAAGGAGCAGGTAGGGGTTACACAGTACAGATACAGGTCATTGAGGACCAGTTAGGGGTTAGACAGCATAGAGACAGGTTATTAAGGACCAGGTAGGGGTTGGACAGTACAGAGACAGTTCATCAAGGGAGCAGGTAGGGGTTAGACAGTGATATAAGTTAAAGACATGGAGAAGAAGCTTCTTTTCTTCATATTGGTATTTGTGATCAGTGACATGTGATCCTGCCAGTAAAGGGAATAGTGTCCACAAAGATCACAGCTGTGTTTTAAATTCCTAAGGTTTATTATATAATATATTTAATTTACCACCTCAGATATATATATATATATATATATATATATATATATATATATATATACAGAGTGAGATTTGTCAAAAAAACAGAGGGGGGGGATGTTTCAACAGCCCTAATTCTTTAAGTTAATGGTATGCCCTATTAGCCTACATTTCAAACAGTTGAACATTCATTTTAAATGCAAACTAAAAATACATTAAACATTTAATCAACCCCTAAATTTTACCTCCCGTCCCTCCAAACAAATCGCACCCTGTATATATATACACATAAATTTGTATGCGTATCTTTATTTAACAAGTGAGGTTTCATTTAGATAAAACCAGTTATTCAAGAGAGACATGGCCCGAGACAACTTTACACAAACTTACAAAAATAAAAACTGTCTTACTGTCTGGAGAGAGAGAGAGAGAGAGAGAGAGAGAGAGAGAGAGAGAGAGAGAGAGAGAGAGAGAGAGAGAGAGAGAGAGAGAGAGAGAGAGAGAGAGAGAGAGAGAGAGAGAGAGAGAGAGAGAGAGAGAGAGAGAGAGAGAGAGAGAGAGACTACACTGATATAGGTCATCTCAATGTGTGGACTAGTGAGGTCCTAGTTCAAGCAGAAAGGACAGACCTTTGATTCAGTTATGAGAAGAGAAACTTTGCCTGATGGCTTTCACATGACAGAGAGAGAGCGAGAGAGAGGGAGAGAGAGAAGGAGAGAGACACACACACAGCTTTGTGAGTGTGTGGGCGTCCTCTCTGGTTATCTGAAGGGCGTGTCCCGGTCACACCGTGGTCATTAGTGACCGACTGTCCCCACGGCGCAGCTGCAGGGCCTGGTGGTGCAGCTGCGCGAGGGGCTCCACTGTGCCCTGGTGGAGCTGTCTGAGCTGCGCCAGAGGACCCAGAGCCAGGAGGAGGGGCTGCGGGCGGACCTCCTGGACGTCCAGCAGGAGATGAGTGACCTGAAGACCACCGTGAGCGCCTTCAAGGTAAAGACAAACATTTACATTATGCATAGTTATATATATACAGTACATACACTATATACATTATAAACATAATATATATACTATACATGTGTCTTTATCTCCTAGCTCCTACTAGGTGCTTATATATACACAAGTACATAATTTTATACAAATATAAATACACAAATGTCTGTGTGTGTGTCTGTGTGTGCGTCTGTGTTTATGTCTGTGAGTGTGTGTGTGTGTGTGTGTGTGTGTGTGTGTGTGTGTGTGTGTGTGTGTGTGTGTGTGTGTGCGTGCGTGCGTGCGTGCATGCGTGCGTGCGTGCGTGTGTGCGTGCGTGCGTGCGTGTCTAGGAGGAGCTAGGTGGTGCTGTGCTCCAGGTGAGGGAAGTCTCCTGCAGTCAGAGGGAGGTGCAGAGGAAGATGGAGCTGCTCCACACACACCTGGCCCCCAAGAGGTCCTCACACACACACACAAACAAAATCTCACACACACTCACACACACACACACACACACACACACACACACACACACACACACACACACACACCTCACCCCCCAGAGGTCCACACACACACACGCACGCACGCACGCACGCACGCACGCAAACAAGCATGTACACACACAGTATGAGTGAATGTGTGATTAATCACGTGAGATATTTTTTGTATCCTGGTCTGTGATTGGCTCTGCAACAGGAAGAGCTCTAAGGGAGACCTGCTGTTGGGGGAGGGACATAGCAGTTTGACCAGCCAATCAGAGCTCAACGTCATCCAACACTACTTCTCCAGTTTGACAAATCACAGCAACAGAAGCACGGCTGCCACTCAGAGTCAGTCCACCTGCTGAGTATATGGATCTATGCTATAGATATAATATACATATATATATTATAGATATCATATATACATATTATGGATTTCATATATATCTTATTTACAATATTGAAAAATTATTAGCCGAAGGTGAAGTGAATAGTGGGGAATAGCCCCGGAGACAGAAGGTCGAGGGGGCTATTCCCCCCTATTCACTGAGCCTGAGGTAAATTTTTGTCTTAGTATATACTATATGTGAACGCTACAAACATGAACAATGACAGTGACAATTTTTGGCGGGATTTAGTGTGAGGAGAAGACTAATTTCCCATGATTGAGATCTCTATATATTTGTATTACAGTAATATATATATGTGTATTACAGTAGTATATGTGTATTACAGTAGTATATATGTTTTACAGTAGTATATATGTGTATTACAGTAGTATATGTGTATTACAGTAGTATATATGTGTATTACAGTAGTATATATGTGTATTACAGTAGTATATGTGTATTACAGTAGTATATGTGTGTATTACAGTAGTTTATGTGTGTATAACAGTAGTATGTTATGTATAATAGCGGGTGCAGAGGCCGGCTTCCAGAGAGCGAGGAGAGAGAGGAACGGCAGAGAGGAGGCGGAGCCACCAGGCCACGACACCAGTAAGAGAACCAGTGCCTAGCCTACCTCATACCAGTACCAGTACTACCTCATACCAGTACAAGTACTACCTCATACCAGTACTACATCATACCTGTACAAATGCTTCCTCATACCAGTACGAGTACTACCTCCTGCCAGGACCATGTTACCTCATACCAGTACTCTCATACCAGTACCAATGCTACCTCATACCAGTGCCAGTACTACCTCATACCAGTACAAGTACTACCTCAAACCACTGCTACCTCATACCAGTACTACCCCATACCAGTATCAGTAAGAGTACTAGCACTACCTCCCCTGATGTGTGTACTGTGTGTTTCTTATTGCGTGTACTCGGTGTGTGCTGTGTTTAGTGTGTGTACCGTCTGTGTATTGTGTGCGTGTGTGAGTATAATTGTGTGTACTATGTGTGTGCTATGTGTGTGTATAATTGTGTGTACTATGTGTGTGCTATGTGTGTACTGTGTGTGTATCACTGTGTGTACTGTGTGTGTGCTATGTGTGTACTGTACTGTTTGTGTGTACTGTGTGTGTGCTATGTGTGTACTGTGTGTGTATCACTGTGTGTACTGTGTGTGTGCTATGTGTGTACTATGTGTGTATCACTGTGTGTACTGTGTGTGTGCTATGTGTGTACTATGTGTGTATCACTGTGTGTACTGTGTGTGTATCACTGTGTGCACTGTGTGTGTATCACTGTGTGTACTGTGTGTGTATCACTGTGTGTACTGTGTGTGTATCACTGTGTGTACTGTGTGTGTATCACTGTGTGTACTGTGTGTGTATCACTGTGTGTACTGTGTGTGTATCACTGTGTGTACTGTGTGTGTATCACTGTGTGTACTGTGTGTGTATCACTGTGTGTACTGTGTGTGTATCACTGTGTGTACTGTGTGTGTATCACTGTGTGTACTGTGTGTGTATCACTGTGTGTACTGTGTGTGTGCTATGTGTGTACTGTGTGTGTATCACTGTGTCTACTGTGTGTTGCAGACAGCAGGCAGCGTGCGTCTCTGGAGCTGCTGGAGTCGGAGCGCGTCTACGTCTCGTACCTCAGCCTCCTGCTGAAGGCCAACATCTCCTTCAACGGCTCCGAGGCCCCGGGCCCCAAGGACCAGCGGTGAGCCGCGCGCGAAAACACTGCGCACGTACACACGCACGCACGCACGGCGCACCTTCCTTCAGCCTGCCTGATCCCTCTCTCTCCTCTACCCTGTCTCTCTCTATCCTGCCCCCTCCCCCCTCTCTCTCACTCATCCCCCCTCTCTCTCCTCTCCCTCCCTCTCCCCTCTCTCCCTCTCCCCCTCTCCCCCCTATCCCTCTTTCTCCCCCTCCTCTCTCTCCCCCCTCTACCTCTACCTCTCCCTCCCCCCCTCCCCCTCCCTCCCCCCCTCTCTCCCTCTCCGTCTCCCCCTCTCTCTCTCCCCCCTCCCCCCCTCTCTCCCCCCTCCCCCCCTCTCCGTCTCCCCCTCTCTCTCTCCCCCCTCCCCCCCTCTCTCCCCCCCCCCCCTCTCCCCCTCCCTCCCCCCCTCTCCGTCTCCCCCTCTCTCCCCCAGTGTGTTCCCCAGCTCCCTGCGGTTCCTGATCCAGCAGCACCTCCACCTCCTCCACACGCTCCAGGAGAGGGTGCTGAAGAGCCAGTGGCAGGGCATCATGGGGGACGTGTTCATGAAGCTCACCAGCAAAGAGGTAACCATGGTGATATGTAACCACGGTGATCTGTAACATGGTTCCTACAGCTTAATGAAAGTTACATTTAAGACTTTTTAAGACTTTTTTAATGCCACTTGAAAGGAAATTGAACACCAACGACACAATAAACACTAGTGGAAAAATGTATTTGAACATATTTCCACTATCAGTAGGCTTTTTGGACAGAAACAAAAAAGACCTCTTGCGCACCTGAACGACGTGCATCTGAGTCACGGCCACAAAACAAATGTTTTGTTGGTTCCGCTCTCGTGATTGCGCAACATTACTGCTATTTTATACATATATAAAAAATGTTAACTATTCGTTTTTAGATTTGAGACTAATTACAATCATAAAATCCTACTTACCATGTGTAAACATTTTTAAGACTTTTGAAAGATGGATTTAAGACTTTTTAATGCTATTTAAGGCCTTATTTTTCAATGTATGAATTTAAGACTTTTTAAGGATCCGCGGGAACCCTGTGTAAACATGGGGATCTGTAACCATGGTGATCTGTAAACACAGGGCGGAGAGGGAGCGTCGGAGAGATGTGATGACAAAATGTGATGCAAAATGTGTTGATAACATGTTGCAGGAATGGTATATAACATGTGATATAACATGCGATGACAACATGTGATGACAACATGTTCATCACCATGGAGGAGCTAGAGGGCTCCTACTCCTCAGCCAATCAGGGGAGAGGATCAGCGTTATGACCTGTGTGACCTGTGACCCCAGAGTGACTTCCTGGACCTCTACCTGTCCTACCTGAAGGAGCTCCCGGACTGCCTGGCGCTGGTCGGCCTGCTGACCGCCAGCGCTCACACCGCCGCGCTGCTGGAGGTACGTCACATGACCTGTCACATGACCTGGGAGCAACAGGTCCACCTTTGACCTCCAGGGTGGGTCAGACCGTCTTTACCGTTATTAATGTTAACAAGCTTGCGTCCCTCCTGGTCTCCTCTGATTGGCCCTCCTGCCCCTGGCTGTGATTGGCCATTCTCCCCCGGGCTGTGATTGGCCGTCCCCCTTGGCTGTGATTGGCCCTCCTCCCCCTGGCTGTGATTGGCCGTCCTTCCCCGGGCTGTGATTTGCCGTCCTCCCCGGGCTGTGATTGGTCAGTGTGAGGGAGACGAGTCGCGGCCATCACTCCAGTCGCTGCTCATCCAACCGGTGCAGAGGATTCCCCAATACACCCTGCTACTACAGGTACACACGCACACACACACACATATGCACAGTACACACACACACACACACACACACACAGTACTCCATGCTGCTAGAATTACACACACACACACACACACACACACACAAACTGCTGCTACAGGTATGCACACACATACACACAAACATATAGTGTTTATTTATCTCTATGTGTGTGTGTGTGTGTGTGTGTGTGTGTGTGTGTGTGTGTGTGTGTGTGTGTGTGTGTGTGTGTCTAGGCTCTGCTGAGGCAGACGGAGGTGGACCACCCAGACTACTTCCTGCTCCTCGTCTCCATCCAGCAGTTCAGGTCCTTCACCGCGCAGAACCAGGACCTGCTGGGGGCCAACAGGTCTCACTGAACTGTCTAACCCCTACCTGCTCCATGACCTGTCTCTGTACTGTCTAACCCCTACCTGCTCCATGACCTGTCTCTGTACTGTCTAACCCCTACCTCCTCCATGACCTGTCTCTGTACTGTCTAACCCCTACCTCCTCCATGACCTGTCTCTGTACTGTCTAACCCCTACCTGCTCCATGACCTGTCTCTGTACTGTCTAACCCCTACCTCCTCCATGACCTGTCTCTGTACTGTCTAACCCCTACCTCCTCCATGACCTGTCTCTGTACTGTCTAACCCCTACCTGCACCTTAATGACCTGAACCTGTACTGTTGAACCCCTCCTTACATGTTCTCTGTGTCCTCCTTTAGGTCCTCCATGAAGCATATGTTCACTGAGTGTGGCTCCCTGAGTCCCCTGAGCAGCTCAATGATGTGGGTAACCTGTAGCACCTAGCTCCTCCCACTTTGATGCTAATCTGTAGCGCCTAGCTCCTCCCACTATGATGCTAACCTGTAGCGCCTAGCTCCTCCCACTATAATAATAACCTTTAGCGCCTAGCAATTATTGCCATTAAACCGTAAAAGTAAATTCTTTCCTTCTCTCCTCCCTCCCTCCCTCTCTCCCCCCTCCCCTTCTCTAGAGACCATGTGACCCAGGTGAAGCGCAGTAAGCAGAGGCTTCTGGAGCAGATCCAGTCCCGGACCAGGACCCCCTACCAGGACTACCAGGACTACCAGGACTGGGGCCGGGACCCGGACCGGTACCCCCGGGACCGCTGCGGCCCCTTGCCCTACTTCAGCCCGGACCCGGAACCCCGGACGGCCAAGCCCACAGGTCCGTACCCCCCCCCCCCCCCCCCCCACGAGACCCCATCAGAGTCCGCCCACCCCGCCCCATCTAACGCCAGCAACCGTCTCCAGGGTTACGCAGCATCCCGGAGAGCCACGGCGGGCCATGTAAGCCCCGCCCGGACCCCCAACCGGGGGCGGCGGGCTCTGCGCTGGCCCAGGCCCTGGGGGAGTTCCTTCTGCCCGGGGACCCCCCCGAGGGGGGCGGGGTCTGCGGGGGGGACGGCGACTCGCTGCACGACGGCTCGCTGTTGGACCGCTGCTCCTCCGGCTCCTCCTCCTCCTCCTCCATCGACATCGCCTTCGTCAGGTGTCCCCGCACCTCCTCGGCCCCCCGCCGGGCGCTGGCGGCCAACGTGCCCACGCCCCGTGAGGCCTACGGGGGGAGCCGCCCCAGGGCCTCTCCCCGGGGCTGCGTGTCCCCAGACGAGGCCGTCCTGAGGCGGCACAGCCCCCAGCGCCCCCTGCAGGCCGGCCAGAGGAAGAGCAAGGTGAGGCCAGGATAGGATGCTCTGGGGAGGCGAGTGATAGTGGAGTGATAGTGGTGTGGTAGTGGTGTGGTAGTGGAGTGGTAGCGTTGTGATAGCGGTGTGATAGCGGTGTGATAACGGTGTGATAGCGTTGTGATAGCGGTGTGATAGCGTTGTGATAGCGGTGTGATAGTGGTTTGATAGTGGTGTGATAGCGGTGTGATAGTGGTGTGATAGCGTTGTGATAGTGGTGTGATAACGGTGTGATAGCGGTGTGATAGCGTTGTGATAGTGGTGTGATAGCGTTGTGATAGTGGTGTGATAGCGTGATAGTGGTGTGATAACGGTGTGATAGCGTTGTGATAGCGGTGTGATAACGGTGTGATAGCGGTGTGATAACGGTGTGATAGCGGTGTGATAACGGTGTCTCCGTCAGTCTCTGAACGGCCTGCAGCTGGACAGCACGGTGAGCTGTGTGGACGCCGGTCCCGACCACGGCCACCGGAGGGCGCTGGAGAGACAGGGCAGCAGCAAGGGGTGTCCCACCCCAACACGCAGGGGCCCGGTCCACCTGGGGAGCAGCCCCCACTCCCTGGAGCCCGAACTACACATCAGCATCCCCCAGGTACATATACACCAATTACATCGTCTAGTATCATACATCTCCACGGCCAAGACCCCCAGACAGTCTGACCCCTGACCCCCAGGACCCCGCGGCCCAGGCGTGGGGGGAGGAGCCCCGGTGGAGAGGCGGGGCTGAGGAGATAAGCCACACCCCTCTGAGTGAGCGGGGAAGGAAGCAGGAGAAAGGAGGCTTCAGAAGCTCCTTCAAGAGGCTCTTCAAGAAGAGGTAGGAGATCCTCATGTGTTCATCAATACCATGATATGAACACATGATCCTCATGTATTCATATCAATATCATGATATAAACACAAGATCCTCATGTATTCATGCCATAAATACCATGAAATGAATGACAGGCATGTCGGTCTGCCTGCCTGTCTGTCTGTTTCTCTGTCGGTCTGCCAATCGGTCTGTCTGCCTGCATGTTTGTCTACCTAACTGCCTGTCTGTCTCTCTAGAAGTGCGGAGGAAAAGAAGGAGAAGAGTGAAACCAGCGATCAGGACCAGAGACCGGGACCCCCGGAGGCGGTCCGGGGTACTGCAGTGTGAACACACACACACACACACACAATGTTTTATTTCCTGTACCACAATCCTGTTAACTCCACTTTTCTATGCTATCAATGGTCTGTTTATACCGACCCATGGTGGTTAGCCAGTGGAACACGTTACTGCGACTACAATCACTCTGCGTTCAACTCTTTTTGAATATCATATGCTTTTAATCGGACTGTCTCTCTGCTCCGATCATTTCCAATTGTAAATAGCAGACTGAGGTCAGAATCCAGAGAGCGCTTCAACTCTGAACGAATGCTAAATACAACATCAAGTATACTTATTCAATATTTATGCTTATTGTTGCAGGGAAAACCTTTCTTTGCCTATTCACAATAAATGATGACTTCTGTACCAAAGACTGTTTTATATGCAGAGTAAACAATGACGTTGAGTTAACAGGAAGGTCGTCTGAGTAAGAAGGACGAGACTTAGTCTTAGTTTCCTCTTTAATGTGTTAGCGTTGCCGTCGGTTACATGTCCCAAACAAAATATAGGCAATTATACAATATGTAAAACCAACAGATTTTATTTTACACTATGTACAGATTAGAATGTGTGCATCGCAACATTAATACATCGGGAGAGCGTTATGACGTCATTAGAACACCGGAAGAGTGTTATGACATCATGAAAAGATCGGGAGAGTGTTATGACACGAAAACATCGGAGAGTTATGACATCATAAAAACATTGGATAGTGTTTTGAGGATAGAGCTGAGTAGTGCTGTGGTCTGTACTGCGGTTGTACTGCGGTCTGTACTGTAGTATTAACAGACGCAGGCTCTGGGATTAAGCAAGGCAGAATGAGCACTTTGTCTAGCTCATTATCTGTTAATAAGCCATGTGACCCATTTGGCTCATTAATTGGTTAACGAGGCACTAGCGATGTGACCCACATGGTTAGTTAGCTGTTTAACGTTTAGCACTAAACAAGCCTTGGAGGTCAAATGGCTAGTTCCTGGTTAACGAGCCATGTGGGTCCGATGACTAGTTACCTGGCTAACCAGCTAATAAGCCATGTGGGTCAGATGACTAGTTATCTGGTTAACCAGCTACTACTACTGGTTGACAGGTCAGAGATGTAGAGACCATTTAGTCCAGGTCACACCTCCAGCAAAGAAAGGACGTCTAGTGACGGGAGTTTGTGTGATCGGGTATCAGACAGAGGGGGTGTTAAACCACAACCCCACGGTGACAGAGGGGGGGGGGGGGGGGGGGGGGGGGGGGAAGGGGGTGTTAAACATGATCCCACACTGACAGTGGGGGGGTGGGTTTACACACGACCCCACGCTGACAGTGAATCACTACGTCCTCCACCTCAGTAGTGCGGAGTGTTGGTCCTCGACCCAACGTCCTTCTAGGGACAGAGGTCTGGTGTTCCACCTCTCAGGGGCGCCCCCAGCAGGCCAAGGGCAGACACACACCTTCCTCGTCCACACACACACACACACACACACACACACACACACACAGCATCCTGTGCATACACACCTCTTCATATATTATATAGACAACATTTGCTCCTCACCACTTTACGTGTGACCAGCAATCGTTCCAATGTCTTAAAAAAACATAAAATCTGACGCGAGGCGAAGTATTAAAATGGTGATTAAAAAATAAAAGTGTTGCTCATGATGATTCACATAAATACCCCCACACACACAATCACACACACACACACACACACACACACACATATACACACACACACATCCTCTGTCGGCCGCCATGACGCAAACCAGGAGGTAACAATGCCCACATATGGATTGACAACAGTGACGCATGCAAAGTGAAGATGACCAATCAGTGCTTACTTCCTGTTGGCCCAGCCAGACCATGAGCTGCACAACATCACTTCCTGTATGATGTCATCACGTTGCATCAGGATCTTGAGCATCGCATCACAGCCTACCCGTTACCATGGCAAAGAGAAGCTCTGCCTGAATCCGGAAGTGATGGCCCCCCCGGTCGGTCTGTCTGTCTGTCAGCCTGTCTGTCTGTCAGCCTGTCTGCCTGTCAGCCTACCTGTCTGCCTGTCAGCCTACCTGCCTGTCAGCCTACCTGTCTGCCTGTCAGCCTACCTGTCTGTCTGTCTGTCAGCGCTGGAGAGAAGGCGACTATCTCCAGAGTTACTTAGTGTTCCTTATCTGGTATCTATTCACATCCATTAAATAGGTCGGGTTAGCGCGGCGCGGCGGCTAGCAGGAGGCTCCGAGGGACCCACCGGTGGAGCGGGGGAGGAATGAAAGAGGAGCAGGGAACGTCTGTGGAGCGCAAGCAGTAGCAGTAATTGTATTAGCCGTAGCAGCGCTAGCGGTAGCCGTAGCAGAAATAGCTTTGATGGTGGACTTGGTTTCCCAGGATGCTTTGCAGGGTCGTAAAGCAGAGGATGATTTCCCAGGATGCCTTGCAGGAGGGTGGACTGAGTTCATCCTGCCTCGGACCGTCCGTTCACGCCGCCAGCTGCTTCTCAGGCCCCCGGGGGGGTTGTGTGTGTGTGTGTGAGAGAGTGTTTGTCTGTGAGTGTGTTAGTGTGTGTGTGCGTCAGTAGCTGTTCTCGTGGCCGGCAAGGATGTAGAGATTGCTGTGGGCCGTGGGGTTGTCTGTCGGCCGGCTCTCCAACACCACCACCCTACACACACACACACACACACACACACACACACAGGTTTACATCCCAGTGCTGCCCCCCAGCCTCCACCACCGACACTCAGAGGACAGACCTTCAACACCGTCAGAGAGCTTGTTCAGAGGAGAGGGAACCGGGAACAGAGAGGGAACAGAGGGGGAACAGAGGGGGAACAGAGGGGGAACAGAGGGGGAACAGAGGGGGAACAGAGGGGGACCAGAGAGGGAACAGAGGGGGAACAGAGGGGGAACAGAGGGGGAACAGAGAGGGACCAGAGAGGGACCAGAGAGGGAACAGAGAGGGAACAGAGAGGGAAAAGAAAAGGAACCGGGAACAGAGAGGGAACAGAGAGGGAACTGGAACCGGGAACAGAGAGGGAACAGAGAGGGAACCAGAACCGGGAACAGGGAGGGAACCGGAACCGGGAACAGGGGGGGAACCGGAACCGGGAACAGGGAGGGAACCGGAACCGGGAACAGGGAGGGAACAGAGAGGGAACCGGAACCAAGAACAGAGAGGGAACCGGAACCGGGAACAGAGAGGGAACAGAGAGGGAACCGGAACCGGGAACAGAGAGGGTACCGGGGGTACAGAGAGGGTAGAGGGGGTACCTGGCCCGTGCGCTGTGCTCCCCCGGCTCTGGGTTGCGCCATTCCAGGCTTCTTCAAACCATCACACACAAACCGCCGTTATGAGGGTGTATACGGATATATATATATATATATATATATAAATGAGAGAGAGAGAGAAAGAGAGCGAGAGCGAGAGAGAATATGTGGTAGTGTTTGTGTATAGTGTGTGATACTGTGGATAGTAGTGTGTGTGGATAGTGGGCATGTGCTGTAGTATGTGTGTATGGTAGCGTGTACGTGTGGTAGTGTGTGTATAGTGTGGTAGTGTGTGTATGTAAAGTGTGGAGGGGGGCTCTCACCTGTCTGAGCCCAACAGTCTGAAGATGCGCGTGCTGTCAGAGATCTCCTGGGTGATCTGAGGAGAACACAGTCAGTGTAGCAACGATAAGCTGAGCAATGCCCCGCCCCCTACAGGCCGCCGCCGGTACCTCATTGGTCTTGAAGCTCCGCCCCTGCATGCCGTGTCTCCAGAAGGCCAGCACACTGTCCTGTAAACACACTGACGACACAACAGAGAGTAAACACACTGTCCTGTAAACACACTGAGGACACAACAGAGAGTAAACACACTGTCCTGTAAACACACTGAGGAAACAACAGAGAGTAAACACACAGTCCTGTAAACACACTGTCCTGTAAACACACTGAGGACACAACAGAGAGTAAACACACTGTCCTGTAAACACACTGAGGAAACAACAAAGAGTAAACACACTGTCCTTTAAACACACTGAGGAAACAACAGAGAGTAGGGATGTCCGATATTGGCTTTTTTGCCGATATCCGATATGCGATATTGTCCAACCCTAAATTTTCGATTCCGATATCAGCCGATACCGATGTCGATATTTGGGTTATTTTTCCTCAAACCTAATTTAGGTAACATTACATATCTCCTGTTGTGGAATTAACACAACATGCTTAATGTTATTGTGATGCCCCACTGGATGCATTCTTTAATGCAACAAGGCTTTCCAAATGTTAATATTGTCTGTGCAAAATAAGAAAAATACTTCAACTTAATTTAAGGGAAAAGTGCCATGTTTTTTTTTTTTTTTTTCAAAAAAAATCCGATAGCGATATTACATTTTTATGCTAATATCTGGCCGATAATATCGGTGGGCCGATAATATCGGACATCTCTAACAGAGAGTAAACACACAGTCCTGTAAACACACTGTACTGTAAACACACTGAGGAAACAACAGAGAGTAAACACACTGAGGAAACAACAGAGAGTAAACACACAGTCCTGTAAACACACTGAGGACACAACAGAGAGTAAACACACTGTCCTGTATACACACTGAGGAAACAACAAAGAGTAAACACACAGTCCTGTAAACACACTGAGGAAACAACAGAGAGTAAACACACTGTCCTGTAAACACACTGAGGACACAACAGAGAGTAAACACACAGTCCTGTAAACACACTCATGTAAACACACTGAGGAAACAACAGAGAGTAAACACACAGAGGACAAAACAGGAGTCAACACACTGTCCTGTAAACACACTGGTGTTGGTTGTTTAGGATGGTGGTAGGTGTAGGTTGGTTGTAGTTTTCGTACCTATGGCTTCGATCTGGAAGTTGAAGGTGAGCTCTGCTGAGAGCTTCCTGCTGGACTTCAGCCTCCCTTGAAGATTCACGATCTTAATACAGCCTGAGAGAGAGAGAGAGAGAGAGAGAGAGAGAGACAGAGACAGAGACAGAGAGAGAGAGAGAGATTATTAAACAACATACCAAGCACAAGAAGTGTGTGTGTTTGTGTGTACCTGTAGCAGCAGGGTGTACAGTGTGTGTGTGTGTCTCTCTCTCTCTTACGGTCCAGGCAGACTAGGATGGTGTCTCTCTCCAGCTGCGTGACGTGGATTACGCAGGACTGGGGCGTGTCTGCCGAGGGGGAGTAGAGGGAGAGGGGGGGGGGGGAGGAGGAGAGGGGGAGGAGGGGGAGGAGGGGGGGGGGGGGGAGGAGAGGGAGAGGGGGGGGGGGGGAGGAGAGGGGGAGTAGGAGAGGGGGAGTAGGAGAGGGAGAGGGGGGGGGAGAGGGGGAGTAAGGGGAGAGGGGGGGGGGGGAGGAGAGGGGGGGGAAGGAGGAGAGGGGGGGGAAGGAGGAGAGGGGGAGTAGGGGGGAGGAGGAGAGGGGGAGGAGAGGGAGCGGAGGGGAGTAGGAGATGGAGAGGAGGGGGAGAGAGAAGGTTTAGTTCCACGTTCAGGATGACGCTGACGGCCAAGAGGGTAAACCTGCTCCCTTTGTTGCCATGGTAATGAGAAGGCCGGGCGGGCCCCCAGGTCCAGGGGTCTCACCGGACTCTGTGAACCAGGAGGCGGTGGCGTTGGGGTTGACGGTTCCGAAGCGGACCACCTGGCCCACCTCGGTGCCCTTGCTGACGGCCACACAGACCAGGGGGTAGGTGTGCTCCGGGACCACCAGCATGTCGAACACCTCCAGGGGGCAGGGCAGGGGGAAGTCCATGTTCTGGGGCGGTACAGGGGGCTTTTACTTTGAAGGCCTTTACTATTAGTACTATTACATTATCAGTCAAATGATGTTATAACCATTATTACTATAAATATGTTAGTTATTATTACATTATTATCATTACATTAACATTTCAATGATATTATAATCCTTCTTACATTATTATCTTCACATTATCATGATTACCTTATTATGAACACATGATCCTAAAGATTACCTTATATGAACACATGATCATTATGATTACCTTATTCACTACGCATTAATGATAATAATAATAATAATAATAATAATAATAATAATAATAATAATAATAATAATAATAATTTGAACCTTGATCAGCATGAACTTCTGCATGGAGTCGACCCACTCGAACAGAACGATGCTGGACTGGAACGCCCCGCACAGGTACTTATGGCCGGTGTAGGGGTTACGCACTACAGAGACACGCACACGCACACACAGTAGAGGATATAGTAAATAAAGAATGAATATAGCATATCTACAGTATGTATACTGTCTACAGGGTGAGAGCCGCCCACTCACCCACGCAGCACTTCTGGCAGCCTTTAGTGTCTGGAATCTTATTGGTCACCGCAAACTTCCTGTTCAACACACCGTGGATAGAGAAAAAAGGTTAACAATGAATCCTAGCCTAGGGTAGCAGTGTTACGTACAGTATAGCATGGCATGTGGCTATGCATAGCCTTGTGTAGCAGGGCTATGTGTAGCTTAGCAGTGCTATGCCTAGCATATGGCATAGCCTAGTTTAGCTGTGCTATGTGCAGCATGAGATAGCCTAGTGGAGCAGGGCTGTGTAGCGTAGCATAGCACTGCTACTCATAGCCTAGGGTGGCAGGTTAGCTGTGCTGCAGTCACCTGGGGATCATCTTGTCGGGCAGCCTGTGCGTAGGGATGGCCACTGGGAGCTTCTGCATGTGGCGGGCGTGGTCGAAGAGACCGGGTAGGCTGTGGGAGTACAGCTGGGACGCCTTCCCTGGAGACACAGGGTTAGCATGTACAGGGTTAGCATGTATAGCTAGACACAGAGGGTTAGCATGTAGTGCTAGACACAGAGGGTAAGCATGTAGAGGGTTAGCATGTAGCGCTAGACACAGAGGGTTACCATGTAGCGCTAGACACAGAGGGTTAGCATGTAGCGCTATACACAGAGGGTTACCATGTAGCGCTAGACACATAGGGTTACCATGTAGCGCTAGACACAGAGGGTTAGCATGTAGCGCTAGACACAGAGGGTTAGAATGTAGCGCTAGACACAGAGGGTTAGCATGTAGCGCTATACACAGAGGGTTAGCATGTAGCGCTAGACACAGAGGGTTAGCATGTAGCGCTAGACACAGAGGGTTGGCATGTAGCGCTAGACACAGAGGGTTAGCATGTAGCGCTAAACACAGAGGGTTAGCTTGTAGCGCTATACACAGAGGGTTAGCATGTAGCGCTAGACACAGAGGGTTAGCATGTAGCGCTAGACACAGAGGGTTAGCATGTAGCGCTAGACACAGAGGGTTAGCATGTAGCGCTAGACACAGAGGGTTAGCTTGTAGCGCTAGACACAGAGGGTTAGCATGTAGTGCTAGACACAGAGGGTTAGCATGTAGCGCTAGACACGGAGGGTTAGCATGTAGGGCTAGAAAGAGTGTTAGCATGTAGCGCTAGACAGAGGGTTAGCATGTAGCACTAGACAGTCTTACCAGAGATGGAGAGCAGGCTGCTGTTCATGACGTAGAGCCACGTACATCTCCTGGGGAACAACTGAGACAACAACACCACGTTACCATGGTGACCCCGACTCCTCCCACCACGTCAACATGGTGACCCCCGACTCCTCCCACCACGTCACCATGGTGACCATCGACTCCTCCCACCACGTCACCATGGTGACCACCATCTCCACGTGACCACCATCTCTGTATTCAGGCTAATGGCAGTTGTTGTTATGTGAGCGTAGCAGCGAACATAATGATGTCTCAGGGTGGCAGCTATCGTAGCATAGCTTCTCTATAGAGTATGATGATTTGCTAGCGCTGTGGCTAACGTAGCATACCTGCTCCATGGATGTTTCATGCAGCTCGTTGAGGTTGAGGGTGTAGATGCCCTCCTCCGCCCCGAATATCAAATACTGGTCTGTAAAACACACAAAATAACGTTCTATCGGGGACCAGGGACATATGAACGAATGACGTCGGCCCAGAGAGCTCAGGGAGCGTCTGATTAGCTACCTCTAGTGTCAGGGTTGATCCAGGAAGTTGCACAGTGGATCTTCAGAGGACAGCCGTTAAACACCTTAGAGAAACACGCCCCCATCTGAGGACGGACACACACACACACACACACACACACACACACACACACACACACACACACACACACACACACACACACACACACACACACACACACACACACACACACACACACACACACACACACAAAGTAAGGCTAGCAGTCTAGAGATCCTGATATTCCTAGAGGGCAGATAGTGATCATAACATGTTATTAATAAGTTATGATAGGTTAATATAGGTTAACCTATCATAACTAATATAGGATATAGGTTAATAATAATGGACTTACATGAACTTTGGGGGTTGGAGGGAGGCCGTTGCTGATCGGCTTCTGAAACCAAAACACGTTCAATAAGGTTCACTCACTACCACCATGAGCTCCTTCCGTCGCACAGTGAGGGTTCACTGTGATTGGTGGGTCACCTCCCATAGCCCCGCCCACTTTCTGTGTTTGTGAGAATCTCACGAGTCAGCTCGGAGCAACCGATTGGCTCAGGTCAAGCCACTATATAACAATGATTCTATAAAACCTGGGCCGAGGTCTGAGTTGGTTCACCAGAATGGGACTAGTGCTGGTTCAGCAGACCTGTGCCGTGTTCCACTATCCATACTCCCATGAGTACACTTAAACGTAGTACACTATCCGCACTCACTAAGTGCGCTTATTCTCAGATGTCAGTAGGTGCGTTTCCATCTCAAATTTGATGCGAATCTTTAGAAAGTTTGCAAAAAAGTAATTTGAATTAGGTGCGTTTCCATCAAGTGGTTGGAGCGGAATAGGGTGATGACGTTACATGTTGATGTCGGCAGGGTTGCTATGGCCGGTCGTTATGTGGAAATCGGAAAGACTGTCAGTCCTGTGTGTTCAAAGTTCGCTACGTCACAGCTGATTCGAAAAATGTGTTTCCATCTCCCATTTTGCGAATTTACTCTGTTTCGCATTTCTCAAAAACCACCTCGGGCGAGCGGATAAACTTTTTTGCGAATTAGAGGATTTTGACGCGAATTTTGGTGTTTCCATCACCGTTTACTGATTCGATACTTCAAAGTTAGCATTAAATTAGGGGGATGGAAACGCACCTAGTGTTGTTCCATATCGAGTACTCCGTGGTGCACTAACTGGAAACTACTTCACGACTGTCCCCGTGCCTCCTCCCCCGCAATAAACATCCTGCTTTGAACGGTGAACTCTTTACGCCTAGCAACTATAAAAAGCTATAAAAGCTATAAAAACTACAAAATGACTATTAATGTAGAAGGCTATGTGGAAAATGCGCCGACTTTGGCTCCGCCCTATTCCGCTACGTAGCTAAGATGGCTGCCGTTGAGTACGAAAAGTGTCCATCGGACCGATGGACACTTCGCGATTTGACCGTTTTGAGTACAGCATCCGGGTCCTTTCAGTGCACTTATTTTTGCCCGATCTATATTGGCCCTACGTTCTCTACCTAAGGCTAGTGAGTAGGGATAGTATGGATATAGTACGGATAGTATGGATATAGTACGGATAGTATGGGTATTGGAACACAGCACTGGACTACTGCGGTTTAGGTCTGCGTCTAGACCTGGACCAGGTGGTGGTCTGGGTCTAGACCTGGACCAGGTGGTGGGGGGTGTGGTCTGGGTCTAGACCTGGACCAGGTGGTGGGGGGTGTGGTCTGGGTCTAGACCTGGACCAGGTGGTGGTCTGGGTCTAGACCTGGACCAGGTGGTGGTCTGGGTTTAGACCTGGACCAGGTGGTGGTCTGGGTCTGGACCTGGACCAGGTGGTGGTCTGGGTCTGGACCTGGACCAGGTGGTGGTCTGGGTCTAGAACTGGACCAGGGGGTGTTGTGTGGGTCGTACCGGGGTGTCCTTCTTGTCCTTGCGGGCCGGTACGCTGGGGGGCATGGTGGACTGTCTCTCCGACGGACCCTCTCTCTCTCCGTTTTGGGAGGAGCTCAGAGCGTTACCTGGGGGGGTTCAGAACAGAGACAGGTCATTAAGGAACAGGTAGGGGCTAGACAGTACAGACAGGTAATTATGGAGCAGGTAGGGGTTAGACAGTACAGACAGGTCATTAAGGAGCAGGTAGGGGCTAGACAGTACAGAGACAGGTCATTAAGGAGCAGGTAGGGGTTAGACAGTACAGAGACAGGTCATTAAGGAGCAGGTAGGGGTTAGACAGTACAGAGACAGGTCATTAATGTGCAGGAAGGGGTTAGACAGTACAGAGAAAGGTCAATCATGTGCTGGTAGGGGATAGACATTACAGACATGTCATTAAGGAGCAGGTAGGGGTTAGACAGTACAGACAGGTCACTAAGGAGCTGGTAGGGGTTAGACAGTAGAGAGACAGGTCATTAAGGAGCAGGTAGGGGGTTGGACAGTAGAGAGACAGGTCATTAAGGAGCAGGTAGGGGTTAGACAGTAGAGAGACAGGTCATTAAGGAGCAGGTAGGGGTTAGACAGTAGAGAGACAGGTCATTAATGTGCAGGAAGGGGTTAGACAGTACAGAGAAAGGTCATTCATGTGCTGGTAGGGGATAGACAGTAGACAGGTCATTAATGTGCAGGTAGGGGGTCGACATTTAGCTTAGTGAAGCAGACAGGTAGGCTGAGGATAGCTGTGTGATGAGTCCACTGCTATTCGTTTCTACATAACTACTGCCCGTGTTGGGCCCCACTGGCATCTCATTGAGGATCAGCCTGATATCGCTAAGGTCATAAGGTCATTGCCAAGATAAGCTACCAGCTCAGCTACAAGCTATGCCACAAGCTCAGCTACAAGCTATGCCACAATCTCAGCTACAAGCTATGCTACAAGAACATCCATAAGCTAAGCTACCAGGTCGGACAAACAGACAGTGTCCACTCTGATACACTGCAGCTAGCTTCAGTGTTTATCGTGGAGGACCACTCCCCTCCAACCGCTATGCCCCACCCTGACCAGCTCAGGCGACCAATGATACGGCCGAAATCCCCGGATTGGACGTTACAGAGCTAACTAGCGTGCTAACAGGTCCTCTGTGTGCAGACACCCGGTGCCCCAGGCTGCTAAACGTTGATGTGAAGATATGAACATAAACATAAACCAGACAACATGAACAGATGGGCGGGACTGAGGAAAGAGGTGGACCAATCAGAGGCTGGGGTTAATGGGACTATGGAAGAGACGACAGGGATCTGGGGGTCTAAACTACCAATCAGCTGCTCTTACTCTCGTCCTTCTCCTCCTCCTGCACCTCCTTCACCTCCTGCAGCACCTCCCAGGCCTCTTCCAGCTCCTCCTCAGTATGAGGGGCGTGGAGCCACTCCCAGAAATGTCTAAAACTCCCATCATCCCCCGGGGCGCTGAGGTCGCCGGCCACGCCCTCCGCGCTGTCGTTACCTAGGCTACTGCGGCGGTGGGGGGGCAGCCGGGGGGGCGGGGGCCGCGGGGGGACGTTGGATGGCTTGGCCGGGCTGGAGCTCAGCGGGATTGGACAGCGCTTGATGGTGCCGCCCCCTCCGCTGTCGTCCTCGCTGTGTGATTGGCTGTCGTCGAGCTTCTGCAGCGGCTGTGGTGGCGGCTGGGAGACGGACTTGGGCTGAGGATCAGAGGAGCTCTGTTACCAGCAGACCTCACCCAACACTCACTGGTTAGTCACTGTAAACACCTAACTACTCACTAGTGAGTCACTGTAAACACCTTACTACTGTGTCACTGTAAACACCTAACTACTCACTAGTGAGTCACTGTAAACACCTTACTACTGAGTCACTGTAAACACCTAACTACTCACTAGTGAGTCACTGTAAACACCTTACTACTGAGTCACTGTAAACACCTAACTACTCACTAGTGAGTCACTGTAAACACCTTACTACTGAGTCACTGTAAACACCTAACTACTCACTAGTGAGTCACTGTAAACACCTAACTACTCACTAGTGAGTCACTGTAAACACCTTACTACTCACTAGTGAGTCACTGTAAACACCTAACTACTCCCTAGTTAGTCACTGTAACATCATCCTATTCACTAGTTAGTCTCTGTAAACACCTAATTACTCACTAGGTAGTCACTGTTAACACCTAACTACTCACTAGTTAGTCACTGTAAGCACCTAACTTCTCACTAGTTAGTCACTGTAAACACCTAACTTCTCAACAAACCCCCCCCCCCCCCTTCTGGGAGTCTAACTCGACCCCAACATGCTCATACATGCCCGGTGTCGTCAGTCAATCACAGGCTTGGGCTGCAGTGACAGCAGGTGACCAGAGGGGGCTCTGGTGCTGCCCTCTGATCTAAACCAACAGACCAGGTCAGGCGGTGCCTCATTGGCTGTTCCTACCTTGGGAGGCAGTGGGGGCGGGACCTTGGGCCTCATGATGGTGCTTGATTTGCTGAAAGAAGAGAAGAGGGAGGCGTTTCACAGTTGACGGACAGGCTGGGATGCTTTGACTGTTTAAAGGAGATGAGACCACTGTATGTTTGGGCTCTCTTGATTGGATGGATGTAATCTAGCAGTTAATCACATGGTAGTAACTAACACATGAGGGTTAGTTGATCCCCCAGACGGCCCAGAGTCCAGGCGTCCACACACACTGGTCAGGAGGACAGACGGCTCTCTGTTCACCACTTCCTGTCAACATGCTGTGACCTCATCCCTGGAGACCGGCCAGTGGGTGTGGAAGCCCTTATACGGGCGTCAGAAGGATGACTGACACACAAAAGGACCAATGGAAGTAGCATGGGCAGCCAATCAAAGTGAAGCCTACAGAAGCCGGAAGACAAAGCCCATAAATAATCCTGTATTCAAGATGTTAATAACAATGGAACCATTAACACCAGCTGTGTTACTGGTTCCTTATCCCATTGAGACCAGTGGGTTGCTCTGGTCCTAGAAGCACACACAAGCTAGAAGCATCAGCACACACACCCACAACCAGACACAAACACACGCACAGAGTGGAGATACAGATATCAGGTTCCTGTCTACCTGTCTGTCTCTCTTGGTCTGCTGTCTCTCTACCCGTCTCTAAAGCAGGCTACACACCGGCGCCGCATTGCGCAGTTTACGCGCGTTAAGTTCCGCCCCTAGCACCAATAGGAAGCAGCGCTGCAGCACCGTTGTGATTATGTTTTGAAAGCAGCTGATCAACAAACATAGTCGTATAGGCTACCATAAACGTTATACCAGTTGTTTTATGACAACATATATGGCCCGGATGCCCATGATCCTCTGTTTGTGCTTACAATGATAGTCACATTAATTAATAGTTACTTTATGTACTGTCGGGCACTATGTTTAAGGTTTAGTCACTTTACACACTTTATTTACTGTCATTGCTCATTCTTTTCGCATTGTGGAATCAGTCATCTAGTGCATCCACAATCTCCGTATGCACAGGACCGTGTATCACGCCGGGATGTACCAAACAGCTTTAAAAATGTTCAAGGGCGGCGACGCTAGAGAATAGGACACTGGCGTGAGGGACAGCGGGACGGTGCGCCTACGAGCGCTGGCGCGCGTCTAGCCGGCGCCGGTGTGGCCTAGTGCTTCCGAAATAATGGGGCCGTGCTTTTTGACGCGCTGCTTTGACGCCGGTGTGTGTTGGGCTTAAGCCTGTCTCTCACTGTGTTTGTTAACCTCTCTCTACCAGACTGTCTCTCTCTCTACCCGTCTGTCTCCCCCTCTATCAGTCTGTCACTCGCATCTACGTCTTCCTCTCTCTACCTTTCCGTCTGTCTGCCACCTGTCCATCTACCTATCTGTTTCTCCAGAGGGTGCAGCAGTAGCCAGACCCCCAGTGACATCATCAGCTTCTGTCCCTGCGGTTGGCTACTGGCACTTCCCTGTTAGCATCAAGGATAGCATTCGCACAGCGAGTCGACACACACACCCAGAAATACACACGCACACACACACACACACACACACACACACACAAACACGCACACGATGCATGAGGTGCGATGGTGTCTTCTGCATGGAGATGTGTGGATGAAACTGTGAGGGGCATCATCTTCCTCCTGCGCCTCCTCCTGCTCCCCCCCCTGGAAACGGGGTTCCAGGGGGGGGAGCAGGAGGGGGGAGAAGGAGGGGAGATGGGGGGAGGCGGGCGGGGGATTCTTTTTGAGACTTGGGAGGGACTTACTGGGTGTGAGTTTCATCATCATCAGCACCATCATCATCCTCATCATCATCATCCCCTAAGTGTGCCATGTGACCCCTGGGGGAGGGACGGGAGGGAGAGACAGCAGGACGGAGGGGGGAGAGAGAAAGGGAGGAGGGAGAGATAGAGGGAGAGAGAGGGAGGAGGTTGACAAAGGGAGGAGGGAGAGATAGGAGGGAGGAGGAGATGGGAGAGATGGAGAGGGAAGAGGGAGGGATGGAGGTAGGAAGGAGGAAGGAGAGAGGGCATAGGAGGAGAGGGAGGAATGAGGAGGAAAGAGGGAGGAGGAAGAACTCAGTAAAGCCAGAATCATTTTCTCTCCCTCCAGACACTATACTGGACTTCAAACCGAGCCTCCATATCACCCCTAGTGTTTATAATATCACGCCTAGTGTTTATAATATCACGCCTAGTGTTTATAATATCCCGCCTAGTGTTTACAATATCACGCCTAGTTTTTTATAATATCCCTCCTAGTTTTTTATAATATCATGCCTAGTGTATACAATACCCCTGCTAGTGTTTATAATATCACTCATACATTTTACAATATCACTCCATGTTTATAATATCACTCCTTATGTTTAAAATATCACTCCTGGTTTTAAGAGATTCACCCCTGGCTGCTTTCTAAATATTGGACACCCATCTGGGACACCCAGACCCATCGTAGGGCGGAGGAGATAATCACCCTGGCCCTGAAATCTAGAATTATACCTACAAGTTGAAATCACACTTTATAAATCACAAATTAAATCATTGATTAGGATTCACTGAGGAGGAGATGCTACGTAGAAACAGAGCCCTCATGCACGTGTGTGTGTGTGTGTGTGTGTGTGTGTGTGTGTGTGTGTGTGTGTGTGTGTGTGTGTGTGTGTATGTGCCATGCAGCAGCAAAGCATCGCCAGCAGCAGCAGTAGAAGAAGAAGCAGCATGTTAATCACGCGTGATTGGCTGGTTATAAGCTGCCGCTATCATGATTTGCTGATGATTGGTCGTTAGAGCATCAGGGAGTGGGCGGGGCTGACTCACCTATGCTGTAGCTCCTCCTCAACAGACTTCAGAAGGCTCCTGGTTGAGGGAGAGAGAGACAGGTGAAGAGAGGTCAGTAACCAAGTCATTGGGTCATAACCAAGTGATAGAGATGGTGATTAACTAGTTAAGTGATAGAAATAGAGATGGAGACGGAGATGGAGATAGAGATAGTAATATAGATGGAGATGATAGAGATAGAGAGAATAATATAGATGGAGATGGTGGAGATAGAGATAGAAATATATATGAAGATTGTAGAGAGAAATAGAGATATGAATGGAGAGATAGAGATGGTAGAGCTAGAGATAGAAATATAGATGAGATGGTAGAGAGAAAGTAAGGGAGATGGTAGAGATATAGTTGGTAATGGATATGGTAGAGATAGATAGTGATGGAGATGGTAGAGATAGAGATAGATAGTAATATAGATGGAGATGGTAGAAATAGAGCTAGATAATAATAGAGATGGAAGTTATAGAGATAGCGATAGTAATAGATGGTACACATAGAGATGGAGGGAGAAAGAGACTGACTTGTTCCCGCTGAGCAGACTTGGCGACTCGTGGCCGTACTCTGACCTCAGGTCCTGAGGAGATAAAAACACACTTTTTACTAAAACTCTCATTTTAGAATAGAATCGCACTTTAGAAACAGATTTTCAAATAAGTAACATTGAATAAGTTATGTTTATAAGTATTGATAGATAATTATGTTTAATAACTTATTTAATTACTAATGTTCAACAACAATGAGCGCCTGTGTGACAACAAACTAACACAGAGCCAGCCAGCTACACACAATACCGTCTGGGAGAGATAGCACAAAACACACATGCAAACGCTCACATAACATACACACACACACACACACACACAGGCAACACACAGACAGTGAGGTTTGGTTCAGATGTTAAGACAGCGAGATGCAGAGGAATGATGCAGAGAGTAGGAGGAGAATCATCACTATCATCTAACCCAGTTACATAGAAGAGATAGTAGTACAATCCAACCCAGTGACATAGAAGAGATAGTATCAGTAGTCCTATCCAAACCAGTCACATAGAGGAGATAGTATTAGTAGTACAATCCAACCCAGTGACATAGAAGAGATAGTAATAACGTCCAACCCAGTGACATAGAAGAGATAGTGTCAGTAGTACTATCCAACCCAGTGACATAGAAGAGATAGTGTCAGTAGTACTATCCAACCCAGTGACATAGAAGAGATAGTGTCAGTAGGACTGTCCAACCCAGTGACATAGAAGAGATAGTATTCTCAATAGTCCCATCATAAGTAGCCAATGGTTTCCTCACCACCTGACAAAGGTTGTGTGTTTGTCAGGTTGTGAGGTTGTGCGGTCGCTTCGTTAATAGGTTGTGTAGCTTGTAGAGGGAGGATGAAGTAAATACCAAGTGATGAGGGACAGGAGAACTGTGTAGTGGGTCGCGTTGTGTAGCAGTGTGCTAACACAGCTACACTACCAGTAGTAGGAGAACCATTCCAGTATGTGAGCCAGCAGTCATCAATGACCACAGACCAACGTACCAGTCCTAACCAGTTGGAACCAGTGGTAATCAGCTCCTCCACTCTTAATGACTTTAATTTAAACCAGCCTAAAGTTGTCATAACCAGTTTAAGGTGGTCTGAACAGGTTGAAACCAGTCAAAAGGAGTTAGAACCGTTACTAGTTTAAAGCAGTCTTACGGTGTCATAATCACTTCTAACTGGACCTAAACCATGTTAGCTCATCATAACCAGATGTAATGAGTCATAAGCAGTTTCAACTCGACATTACCGCTGGTTAGCAGTTTCTTAGCAAACATAGCCAATGATAATCACACTTTACCAGTTTAAACCAGTCCAAACCGGTCATCCCCAAGTGAGAGGCTTAACTGAGTAGGGAAACCAACAAAACACTAAAGACGTGTGGTGAAAAATGAAGGGGTGAACAGCATGAGGGGGATGGGACCGTGAAGATGTGAACAGCCTGAGGGTGACCATGAAGGGATGAACAGCCTGAGGATGACCATGAAGGGGTGAACAGCCTGAGGATGAGGTGAAGATGAAGGGGTGAGGGGACCATGAAGGGATGAACAGCCTGAGGGTGAGGGGACCATGAAGGGGTGAGGTGGACCCAGAAGGAGAGAATGATAAAGAGTCATAGAGAGGAGAAAGAAAAATGAGACAAAACAGAAGAAGAAGGAGCAGGTGAAGTAGAGACAGGAGAGACAGCCGACTGACAGACTCACGGACAGAGAGAGAGAGGTAGAGAGAGGTAGAGTAGTACCAGGTTAGGTCTTGCAGTATAGTAGAGCTCCTCAAAACAGTCCAGATAAGGCTCTGAGGCTTGCTGGTCAGTAGGACAGAACAAGAGACAACAAGTTAGTACAGCTCGCCGCTAACTGCTAGCAGCTAACAGCTAACAGGTAGCAGACACCTGCGGACAGATAGCAGCTTCCTTCCACCAGCAAGCAGATACTTGCCAACAGATAGCATCTACCCTCACAGCTAAACTGCTCCCAGATATCAGCTTCCTGCTTACACCCACCTGCTCCTAGCCCACTGATCCCAAATAAGACAATCAGAGTTAGCAGCTAACTGCCCACCTGCTTTCGGCTAACAGCTAGCAACCACCTGGCAACCCCTCCTTACTATGACCCAACCTCTGCCTGCTAGTGAGGATGGGTTGAAAGCTCTAGACAAGGTGATGAGGAGAGAAGATGACCGCTATCTGATAGCTAGATCAACAGAATGGACAGATTTATAGCTAGCTATCTGTACAGCAGCCTATAAATAATATATTAACTATAATAATAATAATATAAATATTTCCACTAGATATGGAGGATTTGAGGGAAGATGATTCAGAGGAACTGATGAGACATAACGCTGAACAGAGAGACAGAGAGACAGAGAGACAGAGAGACAGAGACAGAGAGAGAGAGAGAGAGAGAGAGAGAGAGACACACACATAGAGACAGAGAGAGAGACAGAGAGAGACAGAGAGACAGAGAGACAGAGAGAGAGAGAGAGAAAGAGAGAGAGAGACAGAGAGAGACAGAGAGACAGAGAGACAGAGAGACAGAGAGACGGAGAGAGACAGAGAGAGACACAGAGAAAGAGAGAGAGAGACAGAGAGAGGGTGACAGAGAGAGACAGAGGGAGAGAGAGAGAGAGAGCGAAAGGAGAGAGGCGGTGGTCATGCAGATCAACTCTCTCATTCACTCCTTCCATGGTCATCAACTCTGAAACGGTTTGTTGACGGTAACGCTGTTTACCGGGACTGTAGCTTAACAACAACGGTTACCACAGTAATCCATGTCCAGGTAGAGTACAGTTTCCATGGAACCGAAGGAGTCACCTGGTTAGTGTGAAGCCCCGCGACCCACCGAGCAACCCAGGAGAATACTGAATGAGTAGGGGTCTGGTTAACCGGGTTCTGGTTACCCAGGGTTCTGGTTAACCAAGCTCTGGTTACCCAGGGTCTGGTTAACCAGGGTCTGGTTACCCAGGGTCTGATTAACCAGGGTCTGGTTACCCAGTGTCTGGTTAACCAGGGTCTGGTTGCAAGGTTACCAGGGTCTGGTTAACCGGCATCTGGTTAGGTGTGTTACTACCCTCTGCACACAGACACACACACACACACACACACACACACGAGGACACACACGGGGACACTCACCGCTTCGTGGTGCGGCTCAGTCTCCTTCCTCAACGGAGGATCAAACTTCACCTGACCAACTGGGCGAGAGACACAGACAGAGAGAGAGACAGATAGAGAGAGAGAGAGGGGGAAGAAGATTAAGTTGTGTTGCCGTGTGTTTTGGGTAAAAGTTTACCCAAACCACGGCGCTGGAACATTGTTCAGCGTGTTACATTGTTTAGCGCGTTGTAATTTGCAGCTATTATATATTATTAGGGCTGCCCTTGACCAAAGATTTTGCTAGTCGACTAGTAGTCGTTAGTACAAGCCATTAGTCGAATAGTTGTCGCATGTTTATAATATATATATAATTTTTTTGGGGGTATCAGAAAATGGTTTGAGTTCCAGGGCTGAGAAATGTGTTATGTATTTACTTATCACAATCATCTTAAATGTTGCTGCAGCGATGCATCATATATTCCGTTGCAACCACAACATCCGCATCAACTGCTGTTACCGGAGAAGGAGAGCGTCTTTTTTGCTTCATTCCACATCTAACAAACACTGGGACAAATGTAGTTGATTTCTGTTTTGACCTGAGAAAACAGGGAGCGGAAGGCCGGGACCCGATAATGTTCAGCTAACTGTTGTCAATAATGTCGAAAGTAGCGTATGTGTGTGCGTGGGAATTGCAGTGTGTGAGTGGACAAGTGAGGAGAGCGAGCGATAGCGTGTCAGTTTTGAGTAATGAACGAGTCCGGTTGCGTCTGTACCAACGTGTACTGTAAAGTTAGTGAAACTAAGAATAAAGTACCCAGCCTGTCAATAATCGGCAGCCGCTTCATTCCGACCATATTCCGACTATATTCCGACCTATAAGCAGACCCACTGCCGGTCAAGGTGAAGGGTGTTACCCCGATAGAACATACATATCATAATTAGTATTAGGGATCGACCGATACGGATTTTTTAGGGCCGATACGATACCGATATTTTTTCATCAGCCTTAGCCGATACGCCGATACGGCGATACCGATATTTAGAGCCGATACTACTTTTTTTTTTTTTTTTTTTTTTTTTTTTTTTTTTGCTCCCTCAATCATAAAAATGACACTGATAACAAATGTTACGAGTCTCAATTAAAAAAAAGGAACATTTATTGAACTTCAATATAAAAAACTATATTTAACAAATAGTAAAAACAGGTGAGGTAGAACAAGTTAAAAAAAAAAAAAAAAAAAAAAAAAAAAAAAAATCGGCGAAAATCGGCCGCGTATCGGCCGATACCGATACACGTAAAAAACGCGAATATCGGCCGATAATATCGGCCGACCGATATATCGGTCGATCCCTAATTAGTATGATTTAATTTGTATTTTTTTCTGCGACTAACCGACCAATGAAACTTGGTAAACTGAGACTCTTCTCATCGACTAAAGTTTGGCAGCCCTATATATTATGTAGGGTGTTATATTGTGTAGCTTGTTGTATTGTGTAGCTTGTTGTATTGTGTAGCGTGTTACATTGTGTAGCGTGTTACATTGTGTACCGTGTTACTGCGTATTGTGTAGTTGTGTTATATTGTGTAATTGTGTTATATTGTGTAGTTGTGTTGCATCACTTACAGTTGATCTCTGACAGCGTCTTCTCCTCTCTAGTGCCCCTGCTGGTGGAGCGGATGCGGTGCGGGACGGACACTGGAGACTGGAGACACACATACTCAGTTAGACAGACACACACTCAGTTAGACAGACAGACACGCACTCAGTTAGACAGACAGACACGCACTCAGTTAGACAGACAGACACACACTCAGTTAGACAGACAGACACACACTCAGTTAGACAGAAACAAGTCAGACCATTCAAGGACCGAAGGACAGTTGAAACAATGATGACACAGCAGAACAACCAATCACAGCAATGCAACGCACCATGACATCAGAACCCTTACTAGCAGAGTAAGGGTTCTGTAGTTCTTAAATCTACAGAGCCTCACAGGGATTCAAACCCCTAACCTGGGTCACTGGAACAGCACTATGTCCATTGAGCAGCACTGGGAATTGAACCCCTGACCAGCAAGACCACTAATAACGGTTCATAGCACTTCCTCTGCAGGCCAACTAGTAGCAGGCGTACTCGGCAGAGCACTGGGTGACGGTGTTGTAAACATTTGAATCGGTAAACTACCCGACTGATCCGCATTGAAGCGCTTGTGTTTCTCTATTTTTTGTGTGGGAATCTAGGGCCGTTTGTCCCCAACTGTATAATTTTTGCAGAGATCACATGTGGTCTCCTTAATGCTGCCAGATTTCTTCAAGCAACCCTTTATCTTTACCATCCTCCAACCACTTGTCGCTCAACAGACATTTCCCCATAATTTCACTAATACCTAGTTTCCACCGAGCGGGGCGGGGCGGGTCCGAGCCGCCCCCCGCCGTTTTCCACCGCCGACACTCCCCTGATGCGAGGGCGGGGCTTAAGCCGGAGGGCGATAGCTTCGTAAGCATTCGTCCAAGGCAAACTTTTGCTAGACATTTCTTCAATTAACTAAGCTTTCGCCGTTGTCCAGAAATACCTTGCGGGTACTGTGTTTGTTGGTTTTTATCCCCCTGTCGCAAAGAGGTGACGATTCTGTCGGCCAATCAACGGACGGCGTGTGTAGCGCCACCTTTATCGGCACCCATTCAGACTGCTTGGTACCCCAAGGGTGGAGATAGGAGCTGCTCAGCACGCTTATTTCGGGGGCCCTGCCCAACTTTTGGCGGTTGAATCGCAACGAACCGAACCGCCGCGAGGACTACCTGCGTAACTCTCACTCTGTCACCACCACACCTTCTCCAGTAGCCTTCTGGTTCTGGATCTACGGAATCCAGATGACAGCCGCAAACAACACATGCTAACCCCAAATGTACCCTGGTCACGTAGAAAATTGCGTTAAAAAAAATACACCAGATGGAGAGACTTTTCACTCGCTCTGCCCCTTATTACAGACTTTTTTAGGCCTTGAAAACCGAAAGTTGTATTTAGGACTTCTTAAGGACCCAGGACCACTATACTTGGTATGGTAAACAGAAGCTAATCCTTGATTTAGCACACAGAAGCTATCGCCAGGTTTAGCACACAGAGGCTAATGCTAGGTTTAACATATAGAAGCTAACGGTAGGTTTAGCACACAGAGGCTAACGCTAGGTTTAGCACACAGAGGCTCACACTTGGTTTAGCACACAGAGGCAAACGCTTGGTTTAGCACACAGAGGCTAATGCTTGGTTTAGCACACAGAGGCTAAAGCTAGGTTTAGCATACAGAGGCTAACGCTAGGTTTAGCAAACAGAGACTAACACTAGGTTCAGCAAACAGAGACTAACGCTAGGTTTAGAATACAGAGGCTAACACTAGGTTTAGCATACAGAGGAGTATTTTGAAGGACTTCTATCTGAGATCTGAAAACACAGCAAACGCAAACCATGCATGAGAAGTTAGTCATAAGTTACTAACGTAAACCTAGCAAACTAACCAACCTGCCAAAGTCCTCACCGCACTCCATGCAGCAGGAAGTACAGTAATAACGACAGATGAGCAGGCCACAGCATCCCTAACGCTCACACACCAACCAATTAACCCATTCACCAATTAACAACTCCACTCGTTAGTGAGGGGGGTCCCTGGAGCGGGGGGTCACACTCAGTACCTTGTAGTGCGCCACGAAGCAGGGGGCACGGCGGGCCCTGGGGCTTATGGGTAAAAAATGACCTCTATACTTAAACTGAGCGGGAGGGGGGGAGACAAGTAGAAGGATGAAGTGAGAGTGAGAGAGGGGAGCAGGATGGAGGGGTGATGAGACAGAGGAAGGGAAGGAAGGTGAAACAGAAATAAAACGATAGAAAAAGGGAACAGGTTTCCATGACAACCCCCTGACCACCCCCGGGTTCGGCTCATGTCTCCTGCTGCCACCGACTCTACTTGTCCCTCCATGAGTCCCAGCGGCCACCACTGGTCTCTCAGTGAGTTCCAAAAGGCTCCAATGGTCTCTCCGTGAGACCCAACAGGCTCTACTGGTCTCTCCATGAGTCCCTATCCCTAGCATTAACTCTAATATTTACAGGACACCCCGCTGGAGAATGGAGGCTGAGGGATGTGACTTCATATCCCATGATGCTCCACTTCTTCCCCCGGTGTTTAGTCTGGAGGCTTTATTGACCCTAGGTAACACTGGCCTCTAAAGTGGAACACACCATGTGACCAGAGGATTGTTCAACCCTATAGGATATATGATACCTTAGGAGAACACCATGTGACCAGAGGACTGTTTAACCCCGAGACTAAGACTATGAGACTGCTCAGCCCGTCATGAGACTGCTCAGCCCGTCATGAGACTGCTCAGCCCCGTCATGAGACTGCTCAGCCCCGTCATGAGACTGCTCAGCCCCGTCATGAGACTGCTCAGCCCCGTCATGAGACTGCTCAGCCCCGTCATGAGACTGCTCAGCCCCGTCATGAGACTGCTCAGCCCCGTCATGAGACTGCTCAGCCCCGTCATGAGACTGCTCAGCCCCGTCATGAGACTGCTCAGCCCGTCATGAGACTGCTCAGCCCGTCATGAGACTGCTCAGCCCCGTCATGAGACTGCTCAGCCCCGTCATGAGACTGATCAGCCCGTCATGAGACTGATCAGTCGTCATGAGACTGCTCAGCCCCGTCATGAGACTGCTCAGCCCGGTCATGAGACTGCTCAGCCCGTCATGAGACTGATCAGTCGTCATGAGACTGATCAGCCCCGTCATGAGACTGTTGCTACCAGTTCCAGAGCAGAGGAGGAAGACGAGGACAGGGTGATGAAGGACAGAGAGGAGGAGGAAGAGGATGAAGAAGAGAATAAGAGAGAGAAGACTAACGTCAATATTGAATGACTTCATAAACAGAGTTATTATTCAATCCATCTCACAGAAAACAAAACAACGCTAAAGTGTTCAATAGATGATCTAAACAACCTCCTTCTCTCCAGCCCCCAGGTCCCCATGGCCACGCCCCCCCAGGTCCCCATGGCCACGCACCCTCGGTCCCCATAGCCCCGCCCCTCTAGTCCCCCCAGCCCCGCCCCCTCAGACTATCGGTCCCGCCCCATCTGACCCCCGGTCCTCTTGCCCCCCCTCCCATGGCGACGGGGCTGACCTCGGGCTCGGGGTCCTCGTCCTCCAGGTCGGGGAAGGCGCTGTGGTCGGGGTTGGAGGCGCGGTCCAGCAGGTCCACGGCCAGGGTTCGACTCAGGGGCTGGGACACAAAGGGGTGCTGGACGGCCAAGCCACCGGACACACAGCCAATCAGAGGGGAGACACAGGACACAGCCAATCAGAGGAGAGTGACAGGACACAGCCAATCACATCATTACTTTAAGAGTCTGATGGTGCCCCATCATATCCTCATGACATACAGATTAAAATATGAAATATTAATATCTAATGTCACCTGCAGGAGCTTCTCAGCCGTCGGTCTCTTCTTCGTATTCTTAGTCAGCGAGAGTTTAACAAACTGGTGGAAATTATTAGTCCTAGAGATAGAGCGAGAGAGAGAGAGAGTGAGAGAGAGATTCGTCATCACTGTAGATCTGGTGTTGGTACATTAAGTTAATGCTACTTCAATATATGAACATAAGTCTGTATGGTGAAACTACCATATATAGAATAGGTCATACTGGGACATGATTGGACGAGGAGCCTTACCACTTCACCTTGTCTTTGAGCTTGGGTGGCTGGAAGTTACTCTTGGTCATCAGGAAGAGAGCCCTACAGAGAGAGAGACCAGCAGGTAGAGAGAGAGCAGCAGGTAGAGAGACCAACAGGCAGAGACACAGGGAGAGACCGACAGAGAGAGTCCAGCAGGGAGAGACCAGCAGGGAGAGACCAGCAGGTAGAGAGCGTTACATCCCCTACAAACGTACGTGCATATAGTCACGTGTCTGTGTGTGTCTCTGTGTGTGTCTCTGTGTGTGTGTGTCTGTGTGTCTGTGTGTGTGTGTGTGTGTGTGTGTGTGTGTGTGTGTGTGTGTGTGTGTGTGTGTGTGTGTGTGTGTGTGTGTACCTCATTGGGTGCAGGTCGAACATGGGGGGCTGCAGCTCGGCAAGCTCTATGGCCGTGATGCCCACCGCCCAGATGTCACACAGCTGGTTGTAGCCCCCCTTCCTCTCTACCGCCGCCACCTCGGGGGCCATCCTGCGGGGGGGGGGGCAATACAGGTCAGACACACACACACACACACACACACACACACCATGAGACACACACAAGGTACAAACACACAAACACACACGACTCACCAGTAGGGCGTTCCAATGAAGGACTTCCTCTTGGCCAGAGTAGCTGTGATCTGTGCAGAGACCCCGAAGTCGGCTGAGGAGAGAGAGGAGGGGTGAGGGGGGGAGAGAGGAGAGAGGAGAGGAGGGGAGGAGGGAGAGGGGCAGTGAAAGATCAGTTTTTTGTGAAATCTCATAACCAGTATAAAAGAGCGAGAGAGCGAGTGAGAGGAGCGAGAGCGAGAGAGAGCCTTACCTAATTTGACGTATCCGTTGTCCGTTAGTAAGATGTTGGCTCCCTGACGAAGACACAGGTAAAGCATTATCCCCAGAATCAGAGTTTAATGCATCATAAAGGTTCACGCCTCGGACTCCAACTTACCTTTATGTCTCGGTGCATTTTGCCTTTGTTGTGTAAATAATAAAGACCCTGAGAGAGAGAGAGAGAGAAAGACATGAAGAAGTGCCATCCATTGTCTGTCTGTCTGTCTGTCTGTCTGTCTGTCTGTCTGTCTGTCTGTCTGTCTGTCTGTCTGTCTGTCTGTCTGTCTGTCTGTCTGTCTGTCTGTCTGTCTGTCTGTCTGTCTGTCTGTCTGTCTGTCTGTCTGTCTGTCTGTCTGTCTGTCTGTCACTGATTATTAGTGTGTGCTGGGTGTGGTTCTGTCTTACTTGCAGGGTCTCTCGGGACATGTAGGCGATCTGGGACTCCGAGAGAGGTCCCGTTACTAGGGAAACACAACAGGGATACCTTCAGATACCACATTATGTAAAATATACTCTATAAACATACATCCTTTCAGACACCTTTTAATATTATATTAAATACAGACACATATAAAGAACACAAGGTAACCCTTTAACACTTTACAGAAGCTGTACCATAAAACCGTAGAGAGGACAGGAGAGAAGGAGAACCTACCATGATAGATGTCCTGTAGCGATCCTCCTCCACAGTACTCCATACTGATCCATAACTTATCTCTCCTGAAATACACATCCAGTCATTAATAATCGTTCAATACACATGAACATGAAGACACACTAATACAACCACACATGAACACACTCATACAACCACACATATAGACACACTAATAAAAACACACATGAAGACACACTAATACAACCACACATGAAGACACACTAATAAAAACACACATGAACACACACTGCCCTCACCGCAGGTAGCTGCCGAAGTATGCCACGATGTTGGAGTGTTTACAATCCTTCATCATGATGATCTCCTGCTGGACCACCGCAAAGTCCTCCCCTACACACACACACACATTATAATATATACAACACACACACACACACACACACACACACACACACACACACACACACACACACACACACACACACACACACACACACACACACACACACACACACACACACACACACACGTATTGTAACTTAAGAACACACCTTTGTTTACACAAAAACAAATACTCCCTCCCCCTCTCCGTCCCTCGTTACAGTACAGTATGCCGCGAGTGATGCGACGCGCCCGCTGGCCGCGTCCTCCCCCTGGCCGCGTCCTCCCCCTGGCCGCGTCCTCCCCCTGGCCGCGTCCTCCCCCCGGTGTCTGAGCTGGGACACTTCCCCCCTCCCACATGTGTTTGTGATGTTTTTGATATGTTGCTTATGTGCTGAGGTGTTTTTTAGAGGAGCATAGTTTGGGAATTAACTTTTTTTTTTTTTTCGTTTACCCTCTTGTTTACCTTTTCTTATCTAATGAGGTCGCGCATGCGCCCCAACAGCCTCTCCGTCCTGTCTCCCCACACTGTGTTTAATGTTTCATGGACGGGATGTAACTGGTAATAATTTCCCTGCCCCCTCAAAGACAATAAAGTATTCATTCATTCATTCATTCAAATATCAACAAAGGAGGTGTAGAGGAGAGAGGAGGTGGTGGAGGAGAGAGGAGGTGGTGGAGGAGAGAGAGCAGGTGTAGAGGAGAGAGAGGAGGTGATGGGAGGTGTAGAGGAGAGAGGAGCTGATGGAGGTGTAGAGTTGAGAGAGGAGGTGATGGAGGAGAGGGGGGGTGATGGAGGAGGTCCTCACCAGGTTCCAGCTTGATGACCTTGATGGCAGCCAGCTCCCCTGTGTTGACGTTACGAGCCTTGAACGAACACACACACACACACACACACACACACACACACACACACACACACACACACACACACACACACACACACACACACACACACACACACACAGTTAGTTTACATATTGTGCACATTGTGTGTGTCAGCTCCTCTAGTCTTCCTAGAGAGGCTGCAGAACTCTTCATGTTATTTATAGAGCTGTAGGAGGAGAAATTATACATGAGGAGCATCCACCGTGCAGCTCAGGGGCGGGGCTACATGCTCAGGGGCGGGGCTATGTGCTCAGGGGCGGGGCTACATGCATAGCCTGCTAATAAGCTTGCTAGTTAGCTTGCTAGTTAGCAGGCGTGACAGAACACGTGTCCCCAACCCTCTAGGACCTGCAGGGAGAGACCAGTAATACTGGTTAAGAGGAACCAGCCACACAGTAACTAAAGCAGCCTGCACGGAGACAGGCAGTCGGACAGACATGCTGCTGTAGGGCTCAGTTGACTGAAGACAGACAGACAGGCAGGGACAGACAGGCCTGTGCCGGTCTTCTGTCTTAGGGAGCACTCCCGGAGTGAGTAGATTGAGAACATGACATATGCAATACCTGAAACACGGAGCGGAAACAGATCCCTCCATTAGAAGTCCCTCCCTCTCTCTCTCCTCTAAAACCCATGGAAGCGAACGTCCCACCCTCTCTCTCTACTCTAAACCCATGGAACAGAGAGTAACGCCCTCTCTCTCTTTCCTCTAGACCCATGGAACCGAAAGTCCCGTCCTCTGTCCTCTAGACCCATGGAACTGAAAGTCCCGCCCTCCCACCTCTAGACCCATCGAACTGTAAGTCCCGCCCTCTCTCCTCTAGACCCATCGAAACTGCAAGTCCCACCCTCTCTCTCTCCTCTAAACCCATGGAACAGAATGTCCCGCCCTCCCTGTCTCCTAATCCCCTGTGACTTAAAGTCCAGCCCTGCCTCCCCACTAGGTGGACGGAGGGTCCGCATCCCGATAGAAGAGGATTGCCGGAACACGGTTCAGTGCTCAATAAAGTGAAGCTAGCAATTGAATTGCCGTGCTAGGCTGAGCAAGGTCAGTCATGGCCTGATACAGCACATCAGGTTGTATTAACATACAAGCACTAGGATGGTACTACTAGCATACAGGCACTAGGATGGTACTAGCATAAAGGCACTAGGATGGTACTACTAGCATACAAGCATGGATGGTACTATCATACAGGCCTAGGATGGTACTAGCATACAGGCACTAGGATCGCACTAGCATACAGGGACTAGGATGGTACTACTAGCATACAGGCATGAGGATGGTACTAGTATACAGGCCCTAGGCTGGTACTAGCATACAGGCCCTAGGATGGTACTGGCATACAGGCCCTAGGATGGTATTGGCATACAGGCCTAGGGTGGTGATAGCATACAGGGATGGTACTAGCATAAAGGTCCTAGGATGGTACTAGCATACAGGCACTAGGATGGCACTAGCATAAAAGGCATTTGGATGGTACTGTATGTATGTACTACTAGCATTGTTGGGGTTAGTATTCCTTCTGTACTAGATGTGTTAGTAGTCCTACTTTAGTTTGTTGGTTACTAGTAGTCCTACTGTACTAGGTGGGTTAGTAGTCCTACTGTACTAGATGCCATTAGTCCTACCTTACTAGATGTTAGTAGTCCTACTGTACTAGATATTAGTAGTCCTACTGTACTAGATGTTAGTAGTCCTAGTCCTACTGTACTATGTGGGTTATAAGCCCTACTGTGCTAGGTAGGTTGGTAGTCCTACTGTTCTAGATGTGTTAGTAGTCCAACTGTGATAGATGTGTTAGTAGTCCAACTGTACTAGGTGGGTTGGTAGGCCTACTGTACTAGACGTAAGCAGTCCTACTGTACTAGATGTGTTTGTAGTCCTACTTTACTAGATGTGTTAGAAGTCCTACTGTACTAGATGTCAGTAGTCCTACTTTACTAAGTGGGTAAGTGGTCCTACTGCACTAGATGTGTTAGAAGTCCTACTGTACTAGATGTTAGTAGTCCTACTATCCTACAGTCCCCTGGGTTAGTGGTCCTACTGTACTAGATGTGTTAATAGTTCTACTGTACTAGGTGTGTTAGTAGGTCTACTGTACTAGGTGGGTTAGTTTGATCAGTTCACCGGCTGTTTCTCTACACTAATCTGTGTTGTCAACTCCTACTGGATAATGTATTATTTTACACTTCAATATCCTAGAGCAAACCTGTGTCTGACTCAAACTGACTGAAACATGCAACACGCATTCTGTTCACAGAACAAGAGAGAGGAGGAGGTGTGGTCTGATGGACACGGAGGGCAGAAGGTCCACCTGTCTCTTAGTTTAGCACGCAAACCAGAGAGCCTCACCCCGACACCATCATGTCCATCCAATAACCCCCAAGCCTCCAGCAGAGCTCCCATCAAACCCACCTTCAAAGGGCGGCCTGTTAGTTTTTAACAACTTAACATAACGAGACCATTTAACTAACCCCACCGTACGAGACCAGAGACACCCCGCTGAGCTGTCATCTGGCTGTGTGTGTGTGTGTGTGTGTGTGTGTGTGTGTGTGTGTGTGTGTGTGTGTGTGTGTGTGTGTGTGTGTGTGTGTGTGTGTGTGTGTGTGTGTGTGTGTGCCTCTAGTAGAACACCACCAGTCCGGTCTGAACTGTCTAAAACCACTGGAAGCAGAGGATTCGAACCTTCTCTACTGATCTACACATCCACCGTCTCAGTGAGTGTCTGTCTGTCTGCTGTGGGGGTGAATTCCTGTCTGTGTGCTGTGTTATGGGGTGAGTGCCTGTCTGTCTTTCTGCTGTTGGAATGAGATCCTGTCTGTCTGCTGTGTTCCTGTCTGTGTGCTGTGTTATGATTGAGTGCCTGTCTGTCCGCCGTGTTGTGGGGGTGAGACGGGGTGCTAGCTGCTAGCCTCGGAGCTAGGTACCTTGTACACATCGCCGTAGGTCCCGCTGCCGATCCTCTGGATCAGCTCGAAGTCCTCCTGCGGGTTCCGCCGCGACAGGTCCCCGCTGGCGTTCATCGTGGGCTCCACCGTTCGGGGCTCCGCTCGTTTCAGACGGACTCCAGCACGGAGGAGACGGCGTGAAGACGAGTGTTTAGAAACATACGAAGCTCACCGCGTCATCCAGCTCCAACATGGCGGCCCAAGCTCTGCGCAGGCGCACAAATGCTGGCGTACATTCTCCGTCGACTTCCCACTGAGGCAATAACAACATCACATAAAAATACAATCTAAATAGTATTATCTAATAATATATAAATGACTAATGATAGTAATCATAAACAAATGATCACATCATCCTTCGCTATGTTCCAGTTATTCGTTTGTATTGATTATGTAATTTGCTTTGACAATGTCTGTCATGCCAATTTCACTCCGGTGAATGAATCACTGGAGCGACTGCAGTTCTGATCTTTGACATCACAAAGCTGTCTAGAAGATGCTATGCTACTATGCTACTACGTGGTCCAGACCATGGTCCAGACCATCAGAGGTTATTTCATCAGATGACAACTGAAGAAAGGACTGAAGGAAAGGAAGAGGAATTCTTCTCCATATTTTTTAATCGTATTGCAGTAATAACTTACGCAAATTCACAATTTTATTGATAATTTTATTAAAACCATTATAAAAATACATTTGATAAAAAATACTTGATAACATTGTTGGTTGTCTGTGGAGCGCTTGTGGGTCAGGCTCCACCTTAACGTAGAAGTGGATCAGTCCGTCTATAGCGCCCCCCTCTTAACGTAGGAGTGGACCAGTCCGTCTATAGGGGACCCCTCTTAACGTAGGAGTGGATCAGTCTGTTTATAGGGGCCCCCCTTTAACGTAGGAGTGGACCAGTCCGTCTATAGCGCCCCCTCTTAACGTAGGAGTGGACCAGTCCGTCTATAGCGCGCCCCCCCCCCCCCCCTCTTAACGTAGGAGTGGACCAGTCCGTCTATAGCGCCCCCCTCGTAACGTAGGAGTGGACTAGTCCGTCTATAGCGCCCCCCTCTTAACGTAGGAGTGGACCAGTCCGTCTATAGTGGCCCCCCTCTTAACGTAGGAGTGGACCAGTCCGTCTATAGTGCCCCCCCTCATAACGTCGGAGTGGACCAGTCCGTCTATAGCGCCCCCCTCTTAACGTAGGAGTGGACCAGTCCGTCTATAGCGCCCCCCTCTTAACGTAGGAGTGGACCAGTCCGTCTATGGCGCCCAGGCTCAGTCTGTGGGTCGCCTGGAGCCGGAGGCTGGAGAGAGGCCCAGCCTGGAGCCCGGGGTCCTGGGGGTCCTGGGGGGGCTGAGTCCCGGGGGCCTGGGTCTCGGGGGCCTGGGTCCCGGGGGCCTGGGGGAGCTGAGTCCCGGGGCGCGGCCCAGGCTGGAGCTTCTTCAGCTGACAGGACATCGGAGGGCTGAGGAGGAGAACAAGAGAACCACCAGGACGCAGAACCCTGGAACCACACACACACGCACACACACACAAGGGCATACTGGTTAAGGAGTTGGAATGATAGCCGGAGGGTGGCCAGTTCGAATCCCGAAAAAGGGATAAATAAAAGATAACTTAACTTAACATTCCCTTGAAAAAAACACACACACACACACCTCTCCATCTCTGAGACGATGCAGAGCAGACTGTCGGCCATGTTGGTCTTTGTGTTGAACTTTCTGCCGAACGGTAAGTCGCACACCACCGCGTCCACACTGCTGCTACACACAGGGAGGCCTGGAAAACACAAACACGTACACACACACACACACACACACACACACACACACACACACACACACACACACACACACACACACACACACACACACACACAGGGAAGCCTGAAACACACAACAGACAACGACAAAAGGTGTGTGAGGAAGAGGGTGATGGAGGTGGGTGGGTACCAGAGCAGGAGGCCTTCATCAGGTGAATCCTCTCCCTCAGGTCAGCAAACGCTACATTCTCATTGGCCCTCTGCAACTGTCCGTCATCAATGTCCACACCCAGGAAATGGACATCCTGTAAGAGGGTCCATTGGTGGGCTTTAGAACGGGGTTGACAAGGACCATGTATAACTTCATCAACAGGCATTCTGGGTAATGTAGTCCTGACCTTGTGATCCTGTGCAGCCTCCAGTAATATGGTTCCTACGCCGCACATCGGGTCCAGCACACACCAGCCTGGCTGATACACACAATACACAACATGTTACACACAACGCAAAACATGATGTTATACACAACAGCTTGGCTGATACACACAATACACAACATGTATCACACAATTCACAGCATGTAACACACACCAGCCTGGCTGATTCACACTTTATACACACCAGCCTGACTGATACACACAATACACAACATGTAACACACGATATGTTACACACAACACTAGGGCCCGACCGATTTATCGGCCTGCCGATTTAATCGGCCGATTATAGCCTTTTTGAAAATAATCGGCATCGGCCAAAAAGACGCCGATTACAACCGTTTTTTGTTTTTTTTTATAAATGTTATTGCGCTTAGTATCCTGCAGATTGCGCTCCTACTCGCCTTGCTAACTAACAACTTTAGCTGGAGTAAAAAAGAGGAGATTGAATTTTACCGTACAACATGAAAGCACGCTCGCTCAGGCAGCTGCGCACTCACCTCACCAATGTACACAAGGCGCGTTGTTTGAGCATGTTGTGCCTGTTTTTCTTTAGGTCCCAGGCCATGTTAATTTGTTATACTGTAGACTCTAACGGTGAAACCATACTGCTCAGCACGCACGTGTTAGTCACTGCTCACGAGCGCAGCACATTGGGAGTTAGTTATTTATTTTACATCACACTCATTTTTGACTGTAAATGTATTCTAAAACACTCAAAGGTTCTGCATTCAATTCACATATTCGTCAAAAGTGTTTAAAGTATATTTAAGGTATCAAAAACTACGTTTTATATGCTTTTTTTTTTTTTTTTTTTTTTTTATCGGCCGATTAAATCGTAATCGTAATTTTTCTCTGAAAATAATCGGCATCGGCACTCAAAAATCAATATCGATCGGGCCCTACACAACACCTTACCCACCTGTATGCCGGCCAGCGAGCCGAGGGTCCAGGCCACGGTGGACCGGAGCCCTGTGGTCCTCATGTAGCTCCTGCTGGCTAGGGGCAGTCTGACACACACACACACACACAAAATGTTAAGATACCAGCGGTCAAACACACACACAAACACAGACTCTGGTGTGACCTTTGACCCTGCTGAGGTCAGGGGTCAGAGGGGACATTCCTGACCTGGTGAGGGGAATCCCGAGGATGCTGTGGTCCCCACTCAGGTACACGCTCACCTGCAGGGGGGTGGGCGGGGGGTTACCATGGGGACAGGAGTCACGTGACCCGGGGGTCATGTGACGCGGGGTTGGTCATGTGACCCCGGGGGCCGGGGTCGAAAGGTGGGTAGGGTTGTTTACCTCCAGCTGGGGGCTCCTCAGCTCCACCCTCCAGCCCAGCAGTCTGCTCAGCCCTGAGCCAATCACACGGCTCGCCTCCTGCAGCGCAGAACACAACAGACTCACGCAGTCACCACGGCGACAAGACAGTAATGTTTATCATAGCCTTCTGTCCGTCTCTCGCCGGGAGCATCGCTGGACCCGACCGGCAGACAGACAGACTGGTGTTTGAGCTGCGTACCTGGGAGTTGAGAGAGCGACTCAGGGGTCCTGAGAGCTTACAGTTGACCCTGAAGGAGAGCGCCTCTGAAGGGAAGGGGGAAGAGAGATGCTCCTTCTGTCTCATTATCTTTCTGTCTTCCTCTCCTCCTCCTCCAACCTCTCTTCCGCCACCTTTCTTTCTCTTCTCTCCACGCTTATGTTCTGCATTCACTCCATCACTGCTTTCCTCCTCCTCCTCCCCCTCCGCTTGTCTCTCGCTCCTTCTTCCATCTGCACTCCCCTCCTCTCCCTGCTGTGTTCTCCTCCCTCTCTCCTCCTCCCTGCCACCTGTCTTCCTCTGGGGTCCGGCTCCCCGCAGAACGTCTGAGTCACAACGCTCTATCTCCCCCTGCAGGCCGTCTGAGCCAAGGCGCTCTATCTCCCCCTGCAGGCCGTCTGAGCCACGGCGCTCTGTCGCCCCTTGCAGGCCGTCTGAGCCACGGCGCTCTGTCTCCCCCTGCAGGCGGCTCCAGGTCAGCGCAGCATCGCCCCACTGACGCCCATCACCCAGCAGCCTGGACTGGAGGAGGGAAGCCGCCTTAACTAGGACAGACAAACAGACAGACAGACAGGCAGACAGACAGACAGACAGACAGACAGACAGACAGATAGACAGACAGACAGACAGACAGGCAGGCAGACAGGCAGACAGGCAGGCGGACATTAGGAGAGGTCAACAGACAGACAGAGACAGACACAGAGAATAACACCAGACACTAATAATCAGAGGGGAGCGATGAATGGAAGCAGAGCTGTGTGCGCTACCTGGGCAGGTGTGGGCCGGCAGGGCGACCGGGCCGTCTCGTGACACCAACAGGAACAGCCTCTCTGCAGACTTCAGCCGCCGCAGCGCGTCCATCCCCGCGGAGGTCCGGAACAGGACTTTACCGGAGACGTGACATACCTGAATACAGCCCGGGGTTCGGGGTTAGGGTCCACACTGACCGCCAAACCCCGACCCTCGTGGGGTCAGAAGAACACCCTAATGTTGGCATACCCTCATACTCTATCCCCACGCTGTCCTTTCGCAGATAAAACCAATGCCCTGTGCCCAGGTCGTTAAGAGGTACAGAAAACAAGTACAACATGTATGAGCTTTCAACTGTTCAATCATTGTTTATAATAGTAATATCGGTCCCCTGCCTTCTAATATATATACTGGCCATGTACATTACATGTTTAGCCCAAATAATACCAGGGTTTCCTACAGTACAAGTACGCGGTAGAATGGCATCAGGAACGTCAACTTAGTTATGATGGATATAGCATGAGTATAGTATATTATGAATATAGTCCCATTACACAGAGCCAGGGACAGTACTGCCGTTCTAGCAGGTGTATGGGGGAGCGACCAACAGACTGATGGTTCCAACACCCCGTGGACCGAGGAGAGCTCACCTCTTCAGCCCCCAGTCGGGTCCTCAGCTCCCGGACCAGAACCTCCTCCAGCCCGCCGCCCGCCGTGCAGAAGAACCTCCGCTCCTCCGTCAGACCTCTGCTCGGTCCTAATGGTTCAGAACCCATAAGGTCTCTGCACGGTCCTAATGATTTAGAACCCTTCAGATCTCTGCTCAGTCCTAATGGTTGTAATGGTTCAGATCCCGCCATGCCGCGCCGGACCTTCGACTGTTTACACCGGAAGCGGAAGTAGAGCTTCAACAGCGGGTAAAAGTTAGCTAAAGGTTCGATATTCGCTGGATATTCGGTTTTCATTAACCCCGCAATCGGATGAATCAACACAATTGCAATTGACATTATCGCAACTTAAACATTTCCGATGTGATCATGTACCAATGGACAGATGTTTACACATATGCAATAATGTAATAACTCTCATAAAGTACGGCTCATTCTTCAAAACTCCGGAAAATAACTTTATAAGTACTAAATCTACATTTAGTCCCGAGTATCTAAGCGGTACATGGATACAAAATTATTGAGAAGCTCTAAACTGGTGCATAATTAATAAACGATCAACATTAGAGCTCCTCAAGGGGGCTCGAACCCTCACCCACCATCACATGGTTCAGGGACGAGTCCAAACGAATGAACACTATGTGTGAGATTCAGTCAAGGATGTATTTTAGGCTTTATTGTATATCAGTGTGTAAAAAAAACGACCATTCAACAAAGCAGACAATTCAAGCATACAATTTAAAAAATGTTTTCAAAAAACATATTTACAAAAAAAAATCCCTTTTAATAATGGGACAATGTTGCCTTCATGAAATCAACTAAACATTGAGTATTTATTGGCAGTGGTGAATATTAGTTAGAATTTGAAAGTGTGAATGTTCTGATCTGTTCAGAGTATGTAAACAGAATTGCGGATGTGAGGGGGTTAAGGCGTCCATCTCGTCCACCAGGATGTGAGAGGCTGAATTTGTGCAAAGCTTCACATGAGAAGTGTTTATTTGGAAGTTCTCTCAACAGGATCAGAGCAACGAAGGCTTTGATCTCAGGCTACAATCGTCTTCTCAAGGACGCACTGGGACAGAGAAGATGAAATATAATTTAAAAAAACATGAACACAATAATATGCGCCTGGCGTAAAGATAAGCAGCTGGTTTCTCAGCAACCAGCATCCCAGTGTCAAAACTTTCAATCTTTATTTACAAAACGATAGAGCGCAATTAAATTCTAACAATCATGTAGCCAAATATTGATTAGACATTAACGTAAAAAAATGATTTGTCTGTCGGAAGTAGAGCAAATTAACTTTTCTTAGGAATGGTTTGGACCTGAGGCAGTTCTGTATGTTAAGGGATGCCTGAATGCTGATTCGACAGTTGGTTGCCATGGCTTCGGTTGTATGACAGGCCCTAATCGGTTGGACAGCGCTACAAGTTACTCAAGCTGTTTGTGATTGGCTCCACTCTGAGCAGATCACAGACAGCTGCTTGTAAAACGTGGTTTCACCAGAGATGGCGCTGGGGTCCCATTTGTGGCTCTTTGAATCCCAGCAGCTTAATGTAACGAGGATGGGTTTCTGTTCTCCTGATCAGTGGGTCAGCTGCGCTGCTCCACCACGCGGCCCGAGGCCAGCTCCTCTAGAGGATCATCTCCAGGGGAACCTAGTCTGGGACAGGGGACCACCCTACAGAGGAACCTGGTCTGAGAGGGGGACAGGGCACTACCCTAGGGAGGGAGGTGTGTTCTAAGGCCTGAAGCCATGGAGGAGAACATCAGAAGGCATGGGGAGGTTCTCCAGAGGAACCAGAAGGCATGGGGAGGTTCTCCAGAGGAACCAGAAGGCATGGGGAGCCATGGAGGGGAACCTCAGAAGGCATGGGGAGGTTCTCCAGAGGAACCAGAAGGCCCGTCTGGCTCTGCTCCCCCCCTAGCCGCCGCATCAGTGGAAGTTGAACTTGACCTTCTCAATTTCGGCGATCAGCGTCCGCGCTAGGTAGATCCCCACCATCTGGAGACACAACCCGCAGTTAACCACTAACTAACCCCCACTACTTCATCAGCTACTGGTTACCACTAACTAACCCTCACTACTGCATCAGCTACTGGTTACCACTAACTAACCCCCACTACTGCATCAGCTACTGGTTACCACTAACTAACCCCCACTACTGCATCAGCTACTGGTTACCACTTACTAACCACCACTACTGAATCAGCTACTGGTTACCATTAACTAAGCCCCACTACTGCATCAGCTACTGGTTACCACTAACTAACCCCCACTACTGCATCAGCTACTGGTTACCACTAACTAACCCCCACTACTGCATCAGCTACTGGTTACCACTTACTAACCCCCACTACTGCATCAGCTACTGGTTACCACTTACTAACCCCCACTACTGAATCAGCTACTGGTTACCATTAACTCACCCCCAGTATTGAATCAGCTACTGGTTACCAGTAACTAAGCCCCACTACTGCATCATCTTACGAGTACCAGTAACCAACTATTATTAACTTTACAACTGGGTTAGAATTAGCTACTACTGTTAATACAGTGGTTAGTTTAGGTTAACTAGTTTCTCAGCTGGTTAACTAGTGGTTAAACTCTTACCTGTAGCAGGGAGATGACGATGAAGACGATGGCCACTGTGTACATGTTGCCTGGCAACCAGTCCTCCAAAGCTGGGATGCAGCCCTTGGTGTAGATATCCATCCAGTCGTCCTGAGACTGACACACACACACACACACACACACACACACACACACACACACACACACACACACACACACACACACACACACACACACACACACACACACACACACACACACACACACACACACACACACACATTAAAAGCATTAACAGCAGAGCTCTTATGTCCATATTTCATAGATAGAACTAAAGGGAGCCTCACCTTTAATCTGACGTCGTAGCCACACTGCGTGTTGATCACTGTGTCCTGCAGGGGGCGACAAACGGTTAACCAGGAACTAACTCATATAGAAAGGAGGGACAGACATCACGCAGACACAGACATCACACAGACAGACAGACATCACACAGACGGACAGTAAAAGACACAGACACAGAAACAAAGACACAGATAAAGACACAGACAGAGAGACAGACAACACAAAGATAAGAGAGACAGAGACAGACAGACAGTGTGTCTCACCGCGGGGTCCTTCCTGCAGCAGGAGAAGGGGACCCCACACTTCTCCCGGCTGCGGTGCGTCCCGTTGCAGCTGAAGTAGACATTGCGGTCCCAGTCGTTGGGCTCCTGGGCCCCGCAGCATTGGTTCTGGAGGACCGCAGGGCCGTTACTACGGCTACATACTCACAGGGCCGTTACTACGGCTACATACTCACAGGGCCGTTACTATGGCTACATACTCACAGGGCCGTTACTACGGCTACATACTCACAGGGCCGTCACTACGGCTACATACTAACAGCCCCACCCCCTGTCAGCCCCGCCCCCAGGCAGCCCCGCCCCCCCTCAACCCGCCCTACCAGCCTCTGCAGGGAGTCGATGAGGTTCTGCAGGTCGATGTCGTCGCGATACGCCTTGATGTTGTTCAGGAAGAAGTCGTTGATCCAGTCGCGGACCTGGCCCTGGAACACCACCACCAGCACGGCCGCCGTCAGCTCCAGGAAGAAGATGAACCCGATCAGCCCTGAGAACTGAGAGCACACCGCCAGGACACCGTCAGTACAGCACACCGTCAACATGCTCAAAACCCCACACTGTCACCACACAACACAACACCGTCACCACCGTCAGAGGGAGCGGACGTACAAACTTGAGCAGGCAGATGTTCTCCCGGAGCGCGCCCACGCAGCCGGCGAAGCCCAGGATGAAGGTGATGGCCCCCACCACCAGCACCATCCACACCGGGTCCAGCCCGTGCATCCGGGTCACCTGGGTGAGGTCCAGCAGCACGCCCTGGGGGGGGGGGGGGGGGGGGGGGGGGGGGGCGTTAGGGTAGGGGTACCGCTGAGACAGAGGAGGTTCTACACACATACACTCCTTTTATACAGTTTAAGTCTGAGCCCTGAGCTCAGTGTCGCCATGGAGACGGGGATTATTATAATGAACCACACCGCCTTGACTACAGGACCACACGGATGGCCGTCATCTAGAGACAGAGAGGTACCAAACAGTTCCTCCGTAGTCACCTCATCCTCATGACCTCACAGACCTCCAGTTTCAGGAGGAAGAGGCGGAGGTCATGTGAGGAGGAGGAGGTCATGTGAGGAGGAGATGTGGTGTGAGGAGCAGCCGATCTTTACCTTCTCGCTCCAGGCCCAGAATCCGATGGCGATGAAGGCGGCGCCGGCCAGCTGAAACACAAACAGGACGTGGGCAGGGTCAGGCATGGGCGGGGTCAGGGTGTGGGCGCGGTCATGACATGGGCATGTAGTCCCCTCAGCTGAGGGTACACCACACCCATTCCTTCTCTCACTCTCTTAATTTCTACATGATTTATACATTTCTTCTATTTCGGGCCTTTTATTTTTACTGTTATTTGGGCCCAGCCACTGTGACGCCTAACGCTCAACTAACTCCACACGGTCTGACAGGGAGTTGCCATTGCGTCAAAGGAAGTGAGCGACAAACAGACTCTTATCATTTCCTGTAAGCGCAACCGAATGAGGAAGTGAGCTGCAGCAGATGGCTGGCTCTGTGTTCAGCCCGGGAGGTCAGACGTCAGAGGAGGTTGAGGAGGGAATCCCACCTAGCAGCTGACCTTCAGAGGACCTGGGTGGGGCCTGAGGCCGGGTAAATCTGAGTTCCTGAACTCAGGAAGTTCTTTCATAATAACGCAGAACGCTTTCAAAATAATGCAGAACGCTTTCACAATAACATCCACAGCATTTCACAACATCTCTGAATATTGGCTTAAGAACGGGCTTTAGGAATCTCTTCCCGGACTCAGGGGCTGCCCGGAGATACACACTCCCACACTAGTACGCATACTGCTGGTCCTCTGCGGTAATATGTAGTACTAGAACTACTAATAGTACTGGCACTCAGCGGTAGGATGTAGTACTTGAGGTGGTATGTAGTACTAGAACTACTAATAGTACTGGCACTCAGCGGTTGGATGTAGTATTTGAGGTGGTATAGTACTAGAACTACTAATAGTACTGGCACCCAGCGTTAGGATGTAGTATTTGAGGTGGTATGTAGTACGTGAGGAGGTATGTAGTACTAGTACTCACCCAGAAGATGATGTTGTAGCTGAACATGAGGTACTTGAAGCAGCAGCTGACCTCTGCACTCTCATAGCGGTAGTAATGCATTGTGGCCTATGGACACATGAACATCACTAGAGCCGTGAACATATGAACGTCACTGGAGCAGTGAACATATGAACGTTACTGGAGCAGTGAACATATGAACGTCACTGGAGCAGTGAACATATGAACGTCACTGGAGCAGTGAACATATGAACGCCTTCATATCCCTGGAGCAGTGAACACATGAACATCACTGTTCATGTGTTCGCTGAACAGTGAAAAAAACGATTATAAAACAAGTTTGCATCACAACTTCCAACTGACAAAGACAACTCTGCATTTCCACCCACATCCCACATGTGAATATTTGCTACTACCACCAAGATCAGCAGTGAACACATGAACACCTTCAGATCACTGGAGCAGTGAACACATGAACATCACTCGTGTGAAACCGTGAACACATGAACACAGCATCTCACTGGAGCAGTGAACACATGAACACATATCACTGGACCAATGTTACCGCTATACAACATGGACAGTGGCACATGATCCCATCACCACAGCACCACTCGGGCAAGAACCACCCACCCCCCTGGCAATGACACCACTTCCATGGCAACACCATCATCGGATACCACAATAAACATCAACATCACGACTGCAGACGGAGAATGGACGACAGCGGGACGCGACTCCTCACTCATCACAACGGAGGGCTGTGATGAGTGAGGAGTCCCAGAGGCCGAACGCCCACCGTGGAGGCAGCGGAAGGACCTGGAACTCTGTCACATCTCATGGGAGGGGGTCACCTCGAGATTATAGGGACGGTGTAATAAGTATCAATGCAGAATAAACAGACGCGCAATTAAACGCACACTGAACATAGTCCGCCCACTCACTACACTATCAACCCCCCCAGATGAGGAGCAGAGAAATAAGGAGCTGGTCTCTGAGGAGTTGAGATGAGGAGCTCAGAGATAAGGAGCAGAGAGATGAGGAGCTCAGAGGAGCAGAGAGATGAGGAGATGTTTTTTGAGGAGCTGGTCTTTGACGGCTGTCTCCTGCTCCAAACACCGAGCCACAATAAGATGTAAACATCTAAAGATCAGCACTCAGCTCGACCTCCCGTCTGTCACCAGAACAGTTTAGGGACCAAACGAACGAGCCGTAGAAACACCGACCGGAATACAACGAGAGGTGAACCAAGTGGAGAAACTGGTCGGAAAGTAAAGTTTGAAGTGACGCCACTTCGTTAGCTTCGATGCTAACAACCCAAAAGGTTTAAAGCCACACCGCTAACAGCTAAACAGCTAACAGCTAACCCGCCAAGGACTGTAAGGTTGAAGTGAGAAGTGAAACACAAACCTCCGTATCGCCCTTCCGTCTCAGGCCAGGAGAATCGAGAGTTAATCCTTTTCTGTCAACTTTAAACTTGTTACTCTCTTCCCCTCCTCCTCCTCCTCCTCTTATCTCCCCCTCTTCCTCCTCTTCTTCTCCCAATCAAGTAGTTGTGTAGTAAACAGCGCCGCTACAGTACCGTCACCGAGGGGCTGGAGGGGGAACTGCAGCCCCAGGTTTAAAGGGGACATATTATGAAAACAACACTTTTCCTGGGATTTGGGGTGTTGTTTTGGGTTTCTGGTGCTCCAACACGCATACAAACTTTGAAAACAGTCCGTACAGGATTTTTTGAGCGAGATAGGCATTTCTGAAAGTACCCCGCCTACAGTTACAAACGATGTCGCGGTTCATGGACTTCAGAGAGTCAAGGCCAAAGTTCCTTTCCCCCAATTCTTCTCAACCATGGCCGATATATCCCCCACTACGAGTCTTTACTTGTTGTGGAAGTACCAGAGACGTCAGACGCAGTCTTTATGATTCATAATATCATTCGAGGCGCACCTAGCTTTTGGCCGTGATATTAGATATAATATTATATAAATACCCATATATAATATTATTATTATTATATTATATTATATAAATATAGAGCTCCAGGAGTCCGCAAACGGCAACAATCCCTTCTACTTCATGCTGTGGTTCAGTCTGACAACTCATTGGTCAATGGGCAGCAGCTCATTTGCATTAAAGCTACAGACACCAGAAACAGCGCATTCTGAAGTGACTGAAACAGAGGGGATTAGGCGAGATTGTTTTTTCCTAGAAGCTATATCCAGCAAACAGCTTCAACACATGTTTTCTGGAACTCAAATACTATTTTTACTTGTTGGGAAAACACCATAATATGCCTCCTTTAATATCCCTTATAATAGATAGCTCTATATCCAGCCTTTTTTAAACACTAGATAACCCTTTAGGAAACACCCAGTCAGTAGAAAACCCCTCATACAGGCGTCTACTCCAGCCGACTGGGTTAGGGAGTATCCTCTGTCTGAATCTGAAGGCTACAGAACTGATTTATGAAACACTTGTTGATGCAGACAGGCTCCTCTTGTGGATATAATAATTCAGAGGAGTGGTTTTAACAGGACTGATGCTAAGCTAAGCTAGAGGATAATGACACTTTGGTTGTGAGTTCATGAAGACCGGCTGTTTAAAAAGTCTTTGCCTTTGTAATCAGATCAGAAGTTGTACAAGTCAAGAACAATAATTCAATATATAATAGTATCATGGTTTCTTCACAGTTTGAATGAATTTCATTGAATTTCTTGTCGAATTGTATCATGCAATTAACACTATCTTGTAAAAACAAAGAACCAGAGAATGAGAGTGTTTGATTATTTATATATATACACAATAAATATATATATACTGTATATATATACTGTATATATACACAGTATGGCATATATACTGTAAATGTACATCCTGCATTATATACCGTAGCCTATATATACTGTGTATAGATTTACTGTATGTATACAGTATAGCATATATATCCTGTGTATATCTATACATTCATCAGAGAAGAAGGGGGTTCGTTTTTCTCTGGGATGGACAGAAGAGGGATGGCAGAGCGCCACACCGCTTCAGTTCACTGGAATGAACCGTAAACAAGCTGGAACACCTAGAGAACAATCCGAGGAACTAGGGAATGATGATTAACTCTCTGCAGGTTGAGCTGAGACCAGAGCTACACATCATGTATCACGCCTTCCTCTAATCTATCTAGATAGTGAGTAAGTGTAGTGAGTGTATTCAGTCTAGTCTCGTCTAGTTACTCAGATCTGGTCTTCAGTGATCACAGGTGATCTGTTTTACGCGGAAGCTAAAGAGGACACACCTGCGGTTTTCTCCTTCCCGGATGACGTAGCGCTGACGTCACGCTCCGGTCTCCTACACTCAGCGCGCTACGGCCGCTCCGCCAGTCTTCACTACGTGCGGACGCAGAGGCTGTTGCGGGGAAGTTCAGACCGACTCCAAGTTCTAACCGTACAGAGGAGTGACACGCGCCACGAGCACGGGGACAGAGAAGTGACGAGCCCCACAAGCACGGGGACATCATCACGCACCAGGATGAAGTTCGGGAAGACAGTGTGCGTCCTGAACGTCGGCGGCGCGCGGTACGTCTTCTCCGGGGACGTGATCCGGGACTTCCCGCTGAGCCGCGTGAGCCGCCTGCACAGGTGCGCGTCGGAGCGCGAGGTGCTCGAGGTGTGCGACGACTACGACCGCGAGACTAACGAGTTCTTCTTCGACCGGCACGCGGAGGCATTCGGCTTCATCCTGCTGTACGTGCGCCGCGGCGCTCTGCGTTTCGCGCCGCAGATGTGCGAGCTGTCCTTCTACCACGAGATGCGCTACTGGGGGCTCGAGACCCCCGACCTGGAGCCCTGCTGCCAGCGGCGGCTGGACGACCGCCTGACGGACACCTTCACCGCCCTCCCGGAGGAGGGGGACCTCCGGGGGCCACAGGGGCTCCCAGGAGGGCCCTCGTGCTCTCCAGCCACCGAGCCCGCCTCCCGACTCGCTCGGTGGCTGGAGAGCACGAGGAGGACCTTCGAGGAGCCTACCTCGTCTCTCGCGGCCCAGGTCCTCGCCTCGGTTTCCATGCTGTTCGTCTTGGTCTCCATGGTGATGCTCTGCGCGAGCACGCTCCCGGACTGGCGCACAGAGGAGGGCAAGGTGGTGGGGGAGAACAGGTCCGACGCGCGAGACTCACGGTCCTGTTAGTTACCGTACTTTACGGTGTTGTTTGGATTCAGGTCCAACAGAATCACTCACTGAGAACTGGAATGGAGCCAGATCATTTTATCTATCTATCTAACATAACCCTCAATAGTGCCAGCTTCACGTGTGAATCGGTCGGTTTTTGATATGAGTTCATAGGATTTATCTTTTGGTTGAAGGTTACTTTATTTAGGTACACTTATTTCGCCCCCTACAAAACAATCAAGCTCAACACAGAAAAGAAGCAACACAGAAAGCAATAATTCGGCCACAGACTAGTAGAAACCTTCAGAGCACATAGGACCATAACTTGACTCATAAGATGAACTAAAGAATTCAATAGTAATTTGTGACACTAGTCAAGTGTTTGTAATAAAAAAATAACGGCGTTACCTAACGCAGTTCTTTTTTCAGTAACGGAGTAATCTAACTAAGTACTGTTTCCGTCGTTACAACGCCGTTACCGTTACTGTACGTTAAATGCGGTGCGTTACTATGAATTGATTGAATAAACTGCGTAATCCCAACGTATCCCTGGCTCCAAACACAAACTGCTAGTGAGTAGACCGGGTGGGTAAAGAAATATAAGCGATTATGATTGGCTATGGCAGTCATGTTTCATGGTAGCCAATCGGAGCCAGTGTTTTTACACACAAGCCAGGACACGCGCGCCACACACACGCACACATCACACAGATTCGATTAAGCAGCAGAAATGGCGAGTCCGGCGCAATCTGATGAGAGTTGGCATTTATAGCAGGGCCTTGAATGGGCAGTTCAACCATTTAACACATTAAGGCCGAGTGAAAACTGCTCAGAAAAATCCAAATTCCTTGACATATAGCAACTTTCTCTTTTTTTTTTTTTTTTTAAATAGTTACTTTCCCTGGTAACAAGTTACTTTTATTATAGAGTAATTCATAATAATTCAGACTAGAGGTAATTCAATTAAAAAACGTGTTGGAGACTCCGACCAACCGCAGCTTCAGCTGTCAGCTCAGATAGGAGATTTCAAGATGTATAAAGTGCATAAATTCTACCCTTTATCCTATATTTTGAGGAGCAGCTTGCCTAATCATCTGATTATTTTTTTAGGTTTTAGTAGCCTATGGACTGAGAAAATCACAAGCATCAATAACAGAATAGGTTGATCTCTTTCACTTAACTCCAGTCCAACCCCCCTTTAGTTTGCGCAAACTAATTGACTGAAAGAACTGGCATTATATATTTGTGTCGGTACGCTACGCCCGACAAAACTTTCTCACAGCTGGAACCACCGGCACTTACGTCAGGGAATTCCCTCTTGGAATGCCCACAGGTGCACATGTTTGCTATTAATTAGGCCCGGGATACGGACACCCCCATCATAGGCTGATGAGGTGTCACGCGCTGTTCGACACATGCACACTCATTTGCCCCCCCCCCCCCCCCCCCCCCCCCCCCCCCCATCACTGAAATCATTCCGGCGCCACTAAGACCATTACATTATGTAAAGTATTAAAATATGTAAAGCATTACATTACAATATGTAAATTATTACATTATGTAAAGCATTAAATTACATTATCTAAAGCATCACATCATGTCGAGTATTATATTTGGTAAAAAAAGAGTAAAGCATTCAATTATGTAAGATATTACATTACAATATGTAAAGCATTACATTATGTAAGGCATTACATAACATTGTGTAAAGCATTCAATTACAATATGTAAAGCCTTACATTACATTATGTATAGCATTCAATTATAAGATGTAAATCATTACATTATGGAGAGCATTACATTATGGAAATTATTACATTTCATTATCTAAAGCATTACATTACAATATGTAAAGCATTACATAACGTAAACCCTTACAATACATTATATAAATGCTTAAATTACAATATTTAATGAATAACATTATGTAAAGCCTTAAATTACAATATTTAATGCAATACATTATGTCAAGTATATATGTAACACATTGCAATATAAAGCATAACAATACATTATGTAAAGCATTATATTACATTATGTAAAGCATTATATTACATTACGTAAAGCATTACAATATGTAAATCATACAAAACAATTTGTAAACCATTGCAATACAATATGTAAAGCTTTACATCACACTGCATTGACTGTCTGTGTACGGAGCCTCACTGTGATTGGCTGTGTGTGGAGCCTCACTTTGATTGGCTGTGTATTGAGCCTAACTGTGATTGGCTGTCTGCAGGGTGATGGAGGCGGTGTGCATCGGTTGGTTCACCGCCGAGGTCATCATCCGCTTCGTCGTCTCCCAGGACAAGTGTGAGTTTGCCCGGCGGCCACTGAACCTGATTGACCTGCTGTCCGTCACGCCCTACTACGTGTCGGTCGCCGTGACGTCGCTGACGGGGGCGGACTCCCAGCTGCAGCGGGCCGGCGTGACGTTGCGAGTGCTGCGCATCATGAGGGTGTTCTGGCTCATCAAGCTGGCCCGCCACTTCCTGGGGCTGCAGACGCTGGGGCTCACGCTGCGGCGATGCTACCGCGAGATGGTGATGCTGCTGATCTTCGTCTGCGTCGCCATGGCGATCTTCAGCGCCCTGGCCCAGCTGCTGGAGCACGGGCTGGACCGGGGAAACCCGGCCTTCGCCAGCATCCCCGCCGCCTCCTGGTGGGTGATCATCTCCATGACGACGGTGGGCTATGGCGACATGTACCCGGTCTCGGTGGCGGGCCGTGTGCTTGGGGGCTTGTGCGTGGTGAGCGGCATCGTGCTGCTGGCCCTGCCCATCACCTTCATCTACCACAGCTTCGTCCAGTGCTACCAGGAGCTCAAGGTCCGCCACGCCCGCTGTGGGCGGAGCCTGGCCCATGAGGGCGGAGCCTGACCGGGAGGGGCGGGGCCTCAGGACCTGAGGGGGGCGGACCCTCAGGAGCGGGGGGGGGGAGACATGGGCTTTTGGGGGAGACATGTGCTCCGGGGGGAGACATGTGCTCCAGAGGGGAGACATTGGCATGAGGGGGGAGACATGGGCTACTTACAACCACATCGGCATTGCCGTGTTCACGCTGACAAAATGGCAGCTTTGTGAGCAAACGAGTCGCTGCATGGTGCTTCATCACCGCCGGGGGCACTGGCCTCGCTGGACGGGGACTCAACCGTGCGTAGTTTCAGGAGGAGAAGACGCAGCTTCAGCGGGAGTGATGTCACGGGTCATACCCATGGGACAGCCCCAGGCCCCAACCCAGGGGGCCAGGGGTGGAGGGAGGCTGGGGACTGACTAATCTGAAGAACCTGGAGAACCTGCTTCTTAAGACTATAAACCAGGAGAGACGAGATGTTCTGGTAGAACCAGGAGAGACGAGATGTTCTGGTAGAACCAGACGAGACGTTCTGGTAGAACCAGGAGAGACGAGATGTTCTGGTAGAACCAGACGAGACGTTCTGGTAGAACATGGATCAGGGTTTTCAGTCCGAGCAGCAGACCCATGGTGCTCCCCCCCCTCCCCTCATCAGAGGCGTCGGTATATTAACACAACATTAAACCTGCTGAAGAAAGACCAACCTGTCATCTCTGATCTCACCCTTGAAACAACAGTTTTAAAACAGGAGGCTATGAGGTGGATATTCTCTATGATGTTTTATATGTGATGTATTGTTTGGACATTTTGCTATTGTTGTTTCTGATGGTTTGTATAGTATTGTTTGTATCGTACTGTATTGTTTGAAATCTTCTACCGATTGCCTGCAGTTGTATTTGCCCTTGCTAAATTACGCAATTAACTAAATCATTTCAACTCAATTATAGACTCGACTAGATTACCCACATTTGTTCTATTTTATACACGTTTTCTTCAGGTTTATATGATTATATTGCAGAATCCACCGTTTTTAGAACCTCGTGCATAAATAAAGCAATACTTGACTCGTTATGGTCATAATGTCATCGCTCTTGTCAGAACTGAAGTGCGTATTTTTTAATATATGTGAATCTGTGGAATACATTCCAAAAAGTAGAGGCCTTGAATGTTCATAAAGCAAATATTAATTCTTTAAGACTTTACTGTGCTCTCTGTGGGCTGTTTGCATGTAAAGCAATGTTTCTTTAAAACCTAAGACTGCTCAGAAACCAGATTTATAATTGGAATAATGTAGGCTATCGGCAATACGCAAAGTTTATATTATTTGGATATGTTTTTGAATTTAAAAGTAGGCTAAATTACATGCTTTAATTTTGCTCTTGTTTTTTGCATAGATCGTTGAAAAACATTGGTATTGGTATTGGTATTAATAAACATGTTTGACTCTGTTACGGGTAAAGAATTGTTCTGCTGTATTATTTTGAACATGGCGAGACGCGGACAGCTATGAGGAGGCCCTTTTATGGTTGGTGACGTCGTCCCGGTCCGCCAGCAAGGGTTGCAAGGACCCCCTCCTCTCTGCGGACGAGCAGTGGTTGTTATTTCTCCATAGATTACACCTTCTAACTCAAACTCTAACATTAAAACATTAAAACATTGAATCATGTACTACCGCCTCAACGGAGTGACGCAGCGGCTGACCGGAGCCCCCACCTCCGCCTACGTCCCGCAGGTAAACCGCCGACCCGGTGACCTTCGATCAGATTCATTGGGTCTGATAACAGATCGTCCAGCAGCAATCCGCTCGGTTGAGGTGATCACACAAAGTTATCTTAGATGAACGGAACACCTCCACCATGGTGACCTTCTGGATCTTACAGGCTAGTTAGCGTCCTACGGAGGACCACCTGAATCGATCAGATAGGGCTTATTAAGATGGAGCAAACAATAATCACATCGATCAGCCCCCTCCCAGATCTCCGATGAACCGTAGGCCATGAGGAGCTCGTCGGTTATTGTGATCACCGTGTGATGATTGTTTGCTCTGCCGTCAGGGCCTGAAGCCCGGGCTGCCCGCCGAGCCGTCGCCGTTGATCTTCGCGTCGCCGACTAAGCTCGTCTCCGAGGCGGCTAGTCAAGCCGAGTACCTGGGCGCCAACAGGGTCCCCGCCCTGCAGAAAATGTTCCAGGTACCTGACCACTGACCCTCGGGTACAGCAGGACGAATCCCGCTCCCATGAAAACCGTGTTAACTAATCGTTTGAGGGCATAACCCTTAAAGGTGGGAGGTCAACAGGGTTGTTAAAGTGCGTCTGTGTCTGTGTCGGTGTGCAGAAGGCTGATGGCATCCCAGTCCACCTGAAGAGAGGGGTGATGGACAAGATGCTGTACCGGACCACCATGGGTCTGACCATCGGGGGGGCTCTCTACTGCGTCATGGCGCTCTACATCGCCGCGCAGCCCAGGAAGTGACCTGTCCACTCACAGCGAGGGCGGCTACCTCACCTCCTCACGCACTGACCATCGTCACGGAAACGCTTGCTATTTATTCACTCGCTTGTTGTCGTCCTCCGTCTCCGCTGCTGATTCTAACCTGCAGGGGGGGGGGGCTGGTCCAGGGTCAGGGCGGGGGGAGGCGGGGGTCTGAACCCCCTCAGCGGTCCTGTGTCCGCTGGCTACGCTGATCCAGAAGATTAATTTGCCAACAGAGTTCTATGTTCGTACGTCCTTTACAACAGTCATTGTCATTCCTCTGAGAACAATAAAGTTTATTTTGTGAAATTAATTATTTTGTCTTCCTTAAAATGCAAATCAGAGGTTGAGGTTGAGGCCGACACCTCGTCACCATGACAACGGAGGAGCGAGGGGAGGGATCCCTCCTTGGTGAGATGGAGTGTTGCTAGGGGAAAGCAGACCTCAGACCAGAGGGACTGAGACTCATCATACCAGAGGGACTGAGACTCATCATACCAGAGGGACTGAGACTCATCAGACCAGAGGGACTGAGACTCCATCAGACCAGAGGGACTGAGACTCCATCAGACCAGAGGGACTGAGACTCATCAGACCAGAGGGACTGAGACTCATCAGACCAGAGGGACTGAGACTCATCAGACCAGAGGGACTGAGACTCATCAGACCAGAGGGACTGAGACTCATCAGACCAGAGGGACTGAGACTCATCAGACCAGAGGGACTGAGACTCCATCAGACCAGAGGGACTGAGACTCCATCAGACCAGAGGGACTGAGACTCATTATACCAGAGGGACTGAGACTCATCATACCAGAGGGACGGAGACTCATCAGACCAGAGGGACTGAGACTCATCAGACCAGAGGGACTGAGACTCCATCAGACCAGAGGAGACTCCATCAGACCAGAGGGACTGAGACTCATCAGACCAGAGGAGACTCCATCAGACCAGAGGGACTGAGACTCATCAGACCAGAGGGACTGAGACTCATCAGACCAGAGGAGACTCCATCAGACCAGAGGGACTGAGATTCCATCAGACCAGAGGACTGAGACTCATCAGACCAGAGGGACTGAGACTCATCAGACCAGAGGGACTGAGACTCATCAGACCAGAGGAGACTCCATCAGACCAGAGGGACTGAGACTCATCAGACCAGAGGACTGAGACTCCATCAGTACTCCTGACTGATGGAGTCTCATATTGAACGTAACGCAAACCATCTGTTCGCCTTTTAAAAAACGAATGAATGGACCGACAATCATCAGAACCAAATAACTCACAACATACTGACCAGTATAAATTAGTACTGACCTGTATCAATCTATCAATACTTACCAATATCTATCAATACTGACCTGTATCAATCAATACTGACCTGTATCAATCAATACTGATGACCTGTATCAATCAATACTGATGACCAGTATCAAGTCATCACGACATGCGAGTCTGTACATAATATACATACTATATGCATATAATATACATAATTTACATATATTAAAGCTTCTTTGATCCATGTGTTGATTATCGTATCACTTAATATGATAATAGTGGTTAGTATAGTAAGTATTGTTATAGTGGTTAGTATAATAGTAAGTATTGTTATAGTGGTTAGTATAATGTAATTGTTAGCATAATGTTATACTGGTTAGTATAGTGGGTGGTGTGGTTATACTGGTTAGTATAGCGGGCAGAATGGTTATATTGGTTAGTATAGTGGGCAGTGTGGTTATACTGGTTAGTATGGTGGGCATTGTGGTTATACTGGTTAGTAGAGTTGGCAGCGTGGTGCTGTACTGGAGACTTGCATCACTCCCCACATAGCCGCCTCCAGGTGTCTTGACGGGAGGCTAAACAGAACCAGAGAGGGGTAGAGTGTGTGTGTGTGTGGGGGCGAGAGTAATCCATGTTATTAAAGCATCCACCTGCGGGGCCAAGACGGATAAGCTGACATATTACACAAACACACACACACACACACACACACACACACACACACACACACACACACACACACACACACACACACACACACCATTGTATTGATGTGGTTGCTGTGGTTACAGCAGGAGCTGGTAGATCATTCACTTAGCACTTCCTAGAGTCCAAGGTCCTCCTCTCTCCGCTCCTCTCCTCCACCTCCCTCTATCTCCTCCTCCACCTCCCTCTTCCTCCTCTCCTCCACCTCTCTCCTCCACCTCCCTCCCTCTCCTCCTCCTCCTCTCTCCTCCTCTCCTCCACCTCCCTCTCCTCCTCCTCTCCTCCACCTCTCTCCTCCCCCGCCCTCCCTCTCCTCCTCCACCTCTCTCCTCCTCTCCTCCACCTCCCTCTCCTCCACCTCTCTCCTCCCCCGCCCTCCCCCTCCTCCTCCACCTCTCTCCTCCACCCACAGAGAGTTTGAGCGCGGATGCCGACGGGAGCTCGTGAGGAGGCTGTCAGGGAGGCTATGCTTAGCTAACGTAGAGCTAGCCTGATTCTGTCACCATGCAGAGAACCGCTCTGAGATCATCTATTGATTGTCATAACAACCATGACCTGTGTGTCTGTGTGTGTGTCTGTTTCTGTGTGTGTGTGCCTGAGTGTGTGTGTGCGTATGTGTTTGGAGGTAGACAGGGAGAGGAGCGGATGGTGGCTCCTGCTATGTTTGGCTGAATGCTTTTCATCCTCCTACTACTCCTCCTCCTCTATGGGCTGACTCCACGAAAGAGAGAGAAAGAGAGAGAGAGAGAGGAAACGGGGACAGGGAGACAGACTTACTGACTGCTGTGAACCAGCCAAGCTGTGGCCTTTAAGATAATTTTATGTTTGATATTAATTTATTAAATAAATATCTTGTGTTTATTCATCCAAACATAACATGTCTATCCTGAGACTATAAATCCTCCCTCCCCCCCCCCCCCCCCCCCCCCTCCCTCAGAGAGAGAGAGGGTGATGAAGTGCAGCAGTTGTAAACACCCCCAGGGACCAATCAGGATGAGGACATCTCTCTATCGACCAATCAGACACCTCCCTGACAGGAAGCCGACCCCTGGGACGGCGGGGCGTAAACATCACAGCCATCTGCTTCTAAACCAAAACTTTATCGACTCAAAGTTAACGACAAGATCCTCTAACCAATGGAGGTTTGGGTGGGGGTCTGGGGGAGTCAAGGGGGAGGTCTGGGTGGAGGTCCAGGTGGGGGTCTGGGTGGAGGTCTGGGTCTGGGTCATGTTAAGGGTCAGGTTGGGGGTCACAGCACTAATGAGGCGAGGCGTTCCTCATCCTGTATCTTGCAGAGACACAGGGAGGAGGGGCCAACACATTGGCAACCCACATTTGCCATGACACTCACCTGTCAATCAAATATTTAATATCAGGCCTCTATTATATATTCCATCATTAATATGCATTAGGACACACAACTAGTACACAGCACGACACAAACTAAGGAGGGAGAGAGAGAGAGAGAGAGAGAGAGAGAGAATACAAGAATACAACGATGTGCGATCACAGCAGCCAGATTGCTCAACTGTTGTGATGAAAGAAGGACCTCAAACCCCAGACTCACTCTTTCCACAATGATTGCACTATTGCACACTTCTTCCATATTGTAAATACTGTTTATTTCGGGTGTATCTTTAATTATCTGTTTAAAGGAGATACTAATTGTAATTTTGATAATATCCCACATTTTATTTTTTAGATATTGAGTACGTAGTATAATATCAGGTATACATATTTTGTGTTTCACGTTTTATACTTTGACTTCTTTATTATTCACTTGCTTTGGCAATGCAAATGTTTATTTCTCATCTCAATTAAGCTTTTTTAAATTTAATACAATTTAATTGAGAGAGAGATAGAGAGAGAAAAGGGGGTCTGGGGGAGGGGGTCTGAACCAGGACCAGGTGGGATGGGGCCGTTGCCATGGTTTCATCCTGGTTCAGACACCAGGACATTGTCTGAAGGACCAGTAGTGATCTCTCTCACACCTCCATGGTGATGAGGCCAGTCAATCTGTACGTTTTACTATACTAAAGGTTATGACTATAACTATATATCATGTCATTAATATCATCATCATCTACTTCTCAATAAGTAAGGCATCTTTGTTCTACTGATGTGCCCTGATTTAGAGTGGATCACAATCAATGCTGCACTGAAAGCGGAACCAATCAAAGGCTGATTCACATTATCTGAATTATTTAATCAGATCTGAATTATTCAACAACACATTTTTTTTTCTTTCAACCTGTGACATCATCATCTCTCCCTTCCTCGTTTTGGAAGAGGAGAAACCAAACGTGTTGAATCTGAGACACACACACACACACACACACACACACACACACACACACACACACACACACACACACACACACACACACACACACACACACACACACACACACACACAAACAAACACACACAGAAAGACACACATGGACACACACACGGACACACACACACACAAACACACACACACACACACACACACACACACACACACACACACACACACACACACACACACACACACACACACACACACACAAACACACACACAAACACACCACAAGATGACATCAATCTCATTCCAGTATTTGGGTTCAGCGCCTGAGAAGAGAAGTCTGCATCAACACAGACAGGAGGCAGAGACAGGGGAGGGGGGGGGGGAGGAGAAGATAGTTAACCAGGTGTAGTTAACCAGGTGTAGCTAACCAGGTGTAGAAGGTAGGCCCAGGTGGAGGGAGGAGGAGGTGTCTTTAGGCGGTGGTTGTAGGTCGCTGATAGCTGAAGGTAGAAGAGGATGAGTGTCTCTGATGTCTCTAAAGAGTGATGAGGAGGAGACACCTCCCCCCCCCCCGCCCGGCTCATTAGCACTACCGTCTCCGTGCTAATGACCGGACGAGAGCAGACAGGAGCCAGGCTGCTGATTACCGTCTACAGTGGGTTGGCTAATTAGCGGGCTAGCTCATTAGCGGCGGAGCTATAGGCCTTAGCCCGGCTTCAACCAAAGGAGAAAGAGGAGGCAGCCGGAAGCTGAGACCCCCGCACAAGGTGATGGGTGTTGTCATGGAAACCCTCCTGGTGCGAAGGCGTAAGGTCACACCTCCGTCAACACCCCAGCCCTGACCATTCACCCTGAGCAGGTGACACCCGGATCCTCCTTCCTTCCATAAGCCATCACCTATCATCCATCCATCTCTCTGACCAGGCTTACTCCCTAGGATACGAGGATTCGATCATGAAAGGGTGCGAGGATATAGGACGCGTCTTAGCTAGGAAGCCAATCGATATGACCAGCTAGGACGCATCCTGTTTCCTAGCTAGGATGCTAGGATGCCTCCTAGCTGGTGGTGTCCTATTGCCCTAATGGAAGCAGCTGGCCGTTGTTATTATTGTAGAGGCCGTGGCCTCAATTATGGTCTGGAGCCGCTACCGTGACAACGCTGACAAGCTGATGGCCGTAATGTCACATGAGATGCTAAGACGTTAGCATGCTAGAGAGGGAGATAGAGAGACAGACGGGTGTATCAGTTAGAGAGGGAGACGGAGAGACAGAGAGACAGACAGGTGTATCAGTTAGACAGGGAGACAGAGAGACAGAGAGACAGACAGGTGTATCAGTTAGACAGGGAGACAGAGAGACAGAGAGACAGACAGGTGTAACAGTTAGACAGGGAGACAGAGAGACAGATGGGTGTATCAGTTAGAGAGGGAGACGGAGAGACAGAGAGACAGACAGGTGTATCAGTTAGACAGGGAGACAGAGAGACAGATGGGTGGATTAGTTAGAGAGGGAGGCTGAGAGACAGACATGTGATCGGTTAGACAGGGAGACACAGAGACAGAGAGACAGGCAGTAGGCCTTATACAGACGCGTGGATGCTAACATACTAAGATAGCGAGAGAAATAAATCCTAAACACATTCCTTAATTCTGCACCCCGACAGTGTGCTAACGTAACCCAGGCCCCCCTACACTGGGCCAGGAGACGGGAGTACTGGGATGGAGCCTCTGGTCGGCATAGAAACGGACCAGCATACAGACCAACAGGAAGAGGAGGGGTCTAGGGCCCTCTAGTGGTAAAATACAGAGAAACAGAGAGAGAGCGAGAGAGAGAGAGAGAGAGAGAGCGAGAGAGAGAGCGAGGGAGAGAGAGAGAGAGAGAGAGAGAGAGAGAGAGAGAGAGAGAGAGAGAGAGAGAGAGAGAGAGAGAGAGAGACCTTTAGCATAATGTGCGGCCCTTTGCTGGTCTGCGGGTGGAGGCGGCAGGGGAACCATGACAACCAGGCCAGGCAGGAACCACATTGTCTGCTGTTGTCGTCCAACTGCCCAGTTTACCCACAATGCAGCCCCTCAAGGCCAGCTCTGACCGATCGTTCTGCTAAGTCACAACGAGACGAAAGTTCACAGTCTGCCTCCGAGCCAATCATTGGCCGCATTGACTCAGCAGAAATACCGGTAAATGATTGGTCAACACGCTCCAGGGTTAACTCTGTCCAGAACATTCTGTCTGTCCTCTCTCTCTCTGGGCGATCAATAATGACAACTCGCTCTCCTGGGCGAGGAGGTGCAGTAGAGACCAAATACAATGCAGCCTCTGTTCAGGACCTTCTAACCTCTACCAGCTGCCTGGTGGTCCTGGTCTGATCCTGGTCTGGTCCTGGTCCTGGCACTGGTCTGGTCCTGGTCCAGTCCTGGTCCTTTGCCTGGGCCTTGGTCCTGGCCCTGGTCCAGGTCCTGGTCCTGGGCCTGGTCCAGGTCCTGGGCCTGGTCCAGGTCCTGGGCCTGGTCCAGGTCCTGGTTCTGATCCTGGTCCTGGTCCTGGTCCTGGTCCTGGGCCTGGTCCTGGTCCAGGTCTAGGTCCTGGTCTTGGTCCTAGTCTTGGTCCTTGTCCTGGGTCTGACACACGTAGCACCAACTCACCTCCAGTGTTCAGTGCACAGCAACCTCCTGCCTTCAATATGGAGGAGAATTAGATACTATTCAGATACTCTTAAGATACTGTTGAGATACTATTGATACTATTGAAATACTATTGAATACTATTGAGATATTGAGATACATACTATTGGAAAGGGAAGTCTGGGGCCCCCTGCTTGAGCTGCTCCCCCCGCAACCCGACCCCGGATAAGCGGATGACGATGACGATGACGATGAGGATGAGGATGAGGACTATTGAGATACTATTGATAATATTGCGATACTATTGAGATACTATTGAGTTACTATTGACACTATTGAGATACTATTGATTCTATTGATACTGTTAATATTATTGATATTATTGATGCTATTGAGATACATACTATTGATTATATTGATACTGTTGATACTATTGAGATACTCTTGAGATACTCTTGAGATACTGTTGATAAAGACAGTAAAGTTCCTCATCCGGTGTGTGTTGGGTCCTCCTCTCATTTGGACAGCAGTGATGAGCTCAGCATTAGGTCACATGTCTCTAGGCTCTATACATTACCGTTGACGACGGTGCGCTTTGAAGGAGGATCGCTGCTTCGCCACGGCAACACTGCGCTGTCACTGTACAAACCATATCCTGTACAAACCGCATCGTCACGGCAACACTGCATCTGCTGCTCAGGACCATGACTTCTGCCCCATCACCCAACGTACGGGTTGGGACACACGTTGTGCAACAGTGTGTGCGTGTGTTTGTGTGCCTGTGTGTGCGTGTGCGTGTGTTTGTGCGTGTGTGTGTGTGTGTGTCCGTGTTTCTGTCCGTGCGTTTGTGTGTGTGTGTGTGTGTCTGTGCATGTGTGTGTGTGTGTGTCTGGGAGTGTGTGTGTCTGTGTGTTTCTGTCTGTGCATGTGTGTGTGTGTGTGTCTGGGTTTGTGTGTGCCTGTGTATTTCTCTCCGTGCGTGTGTGTGCGTGTGTATGTCTGTGCATGTGTGTCTGTGTGTATGTGTGTGTGTATGTCGGTTTGTGGGTGCGTGTGTGTGTCTGTGCATGTGTGTATGTCGGTTTGTGGGTGTGTGTGTGTGTCTGTGCATGTGTGTGTGTGTGTGTTTGTTTGTTGGTGTGTGTGTGTGTGGGTGTGTGTGTGTGTGTGTGTACAGCAGCCTATAAAATGCCGCTGCTGCTCTCAAGTCTCATTCACCTCTGAACCAACATGAAGGCCTACCTGCTGTTACTGCTCCTGCTCCCGGTCTGCCTGGGTACACACACACACACACACACACACACACACACACACACACACACACACACACACACACACACACACACACACACACACACACACACACACACACACACACACACACTTTGTGAGTAGATATGTGTGGAGTTATGTGATGTGGGTAGTTGTATGTGTAGCTTGTGCGCTTATGTGTGTGCAGTTGCATTAATGGAATTAATTGTCGTTGTGTACGTGTATTTAAATGTGTGTGTCTGTTTGTGTAGTTGTGTGCGTAGTTCGATGTGTGAAGCTCTATTTGTGTAGTTGTGTGTGTATTTATGTGTTTAAGCTCTATGCGTGGAGTCGTGTGTAGCTCTGTGTATAGTTGTGTGCTAGCTCTATGTGTAGTTGTGTAGTAGTGTGTAGCTCTATGTCTGTAGTTGTGTGTGTAGCTCTGTGTGCAGTTGTGTGATAGCTCTATGTCTGTATTTGTGTGTGTAGCTCTGTGTGCAGTTGTGTGATAGCTCTAAGTCTGTAGTTGTGTGTGTGTAGCTCTTTGTGTGCAGTTGTGTGTGTAGCTCTACGACCACTTGTAGTTGTGTGTGTAGCTCCATGTGTAGTTGTGTCGTTGTGTGCAGCGCTATGTGTGCAGCTCTGTGTGTGTAGTTCATAGTGTTACTGATGTGCTACTCAGCTGACTTCACGATCCAGTGCTATGGAGAAGACCACCTGATGGTCCGGAACCAGGTCCTGAGCTGCAGCAGCAGAACCCAGCAAGCCTGCTACACCCGGGGTATGCACACCTCCTCCACCACCTCCAATAACAATCAACTCCTCCACCGCCTCTGACAACACCTGCGTGTGTGTATGTGTGTGTGTGTGTGTGTGTGTGTGTGTGTGTGTGTGTGTGTGTGTGTGTGTGCAGTGACCGGAGAGAAGGGCTGTGCTCGTCTGGACCTGTGTGAGCGTCAGGGCTGGAAGTGCTGCTTCACCAGCCTCTGCAACGCCTGAACGCATCGCAGGGCTGCTCCTCTGGTCGGCTCCTCTGGTCAGCTCCTCTGGTCGGCTCTTCTGGTCGGCTCCTCTGGTCGGCTCTTCTGGTCCTTCTCCTCAATTCACCTGGACCTGATGTCTGTTCTGTCTGCCTTCATCTTATCGGACAAGAAGCTCAGCTAACTAGAGCTCAGCTGACTAGAGCTGAGCTTACTAGCGCTCAGCTAACCAGCACCCAGCTAATTAGTGCTTAGCTTACTAGATTCAAGCAAACCTTTATTCTGATGTATACGAGTGAAATAAACTGATGAAAGTGTGTCCATGTCGTCGACTCTGAAGCACACAACAACACACTGTGTCAACACTATCAGACAGCGGACGTTGAGCGGGTCACGAGGGTTCAGGGTCTGTTGAGTCTGTTGATTCAGTCTGAACTCAAACACAACCAGTCTGCAAACCCTTTGACTGAAATCAGATCAAACATTGGGGTCAGCTCTCATTCCAACTACAACCACTTAGAACTGAGATGATAGAGGGTCTAACAAACAATATAATTAGAAAAATCAGAGTTGAAAAGCTAAACGTTCCGCATTTCAAATCCCTCTGAAGGAGCAGAGGTAAGGCTACTGCTCTCCTCTGACCCGACCTCTGACCTCTAACCTCAGTAGCTGAACCTTAAAACAGCAGTACCACGCTCACACCTGTCCAGGAGAGGAGAGGAGAGGACATATGAGGTGAGGAGAGGAGAGGAGGTGGCGGAGGACTCTCAAGGTCTTGGAGGCGAAGCGAGGGAACAAAGGGAAATACACGGGCCTTGGTTTAAAATGTTTATTTACTTATGGTTGAAATCTTCAGTACGGTTTCTGTCTTCTGACAGGAATGCATGAGAGATACGATTGGCTCAAAACACATCACATGATCAAGTTAAATCTCTTATCAGCAACCTCCCCCCCCCCCCCTCCCCCGTTTCACTTGAGTCTTGAAGCTGATCTCTTCAAACCCTTCCATTAAAAAACAAAACGTCAGAAAGCAGAGACGATGAGACAGAAGTATAATGAGATCGTTAGATAGAAGTAGAGCGCTAGAAATATAACGACATAAGATAGATAGGCATGTAGAAATATGGCCAGAGAGATAGATATAGATGGATAGATTATACTACACTATGAACGGAGCCCCCCCTTCTCCAATCCCACATCCAGGATAGGTACACAGCTCTGAGTGGCAGGGACAACCACCCCTCCCCATTGGCTAAAACACATCATGTGACCAGATGCTGACGGATGAGGAGCAGCGACAGTCTCCCCCTAGTGGTGGAGCGGACACATGACGAGTGACAGCAGAAATATACACAAGAGGAAACCCATTATATACACACCGCTGACAGGGGGTGGAGAGAGAGAGCTGGCCCCGCCCCACTCACTGACCTACAGTACAGTAACAATAACACCTAAAGAAACATATGGCTCAAAGGAGGAAAATAAACAGCTGCCCTCGGGGGCGGACCTCCCCCAGGAACCACCCCTCTACGCCCTGTGATGTCACTTCCTGTCAGCACCCGGAGTCCTACTCATTAACTCACAGCATTGCTCTGGTTCGCTAGCCCCGCCCCATCACTCTCCTAACCCCGCCCCTAATCACTGTTTAGCCCCACCCCTAACTACACCCCAGTCCTACCCCCAAGAAAACCCTAACCCCACCCCTAAACATCTCCTAACCCCACCCCTAAACAACTCCTAACCCCGCCCCTTAACATCTCCTAACCCCGCCCCTTAACATCTCCTAACCCTGCACCTTAACATCTCCTAACCCCGCCCTTAAACATCTCCTAACCCCGCACCTTAACATCTCCTAACCCCGCCCAAACCATTGCCTGCCGACACCCCCAAAGCAACCAGGGTGTATCTCTGTTACTCGTGTATTTGTATTTGTTGAATGCGTATGTGTGAGTATACGTTCGTGTGTACATGTGTATGTGTGCATGTATGTATGTGTGCGTCTGTCAGTGTGTCTGATCATTTAAAGACAGACATGCATTTACCAGAGATACAAGGAAGGGTTTTCAGACACACACACACACACACACACACACACACACACACACACACCACACACACCTCCAGATGCTGACAGCTTACAAAAGAAGCAGAGGCTATTCTGGCAGAGGCCTGGTGGCGAGGGCGGGGGGGGGGCGTAATACGCATAATAAACGCTGAGACCAACAGGCCTCTCTCTCTCTCTCATTCCCTGTCTCTCTCTCTCTCTCTCACTCTTCCTTCTCCATTTCTCTCCCCCCTACCCTCTATGTCTCTCTCTCTCTATCGCTCTCTCTCTCTCTCTCTCTCTCTCTAGGAGGGTGGTGTGAAAGGGGGCAGGGCTTCATCGCTGGGAGTGGGCGTGTCCTCACTGGGAGTGGGCGTGTCCTCACTGGGGTCCAGGCTGTCCTTGGGACTGGCTGTGCTGTCGGAGGGGGGCGGAGTCGACTCGGAGTGGGGCGGGGTTTCGGGTAAGCTCTCCTTCATCCCATTGGCCACGACCTCTTCGGCGGGCTCCTCCTCCTCCTCTTCCTCGGGCTCCTGGACGAGGGCGGGGCTGAGAGGGCGGGGGGCGGGGTCGGCCCTGCGGGGCCCCTCCCCCAGGGAGGAGCTCTTCTCCACCAGCCTCCACTGCATGACGCTGGTGTCCTTCCCGCCGGTGGACACCAGGTGGCGGTCGTCGTGCAGGAAGCTCACGTTGGTCACATGACTGCTGTGGGCGCTGTACTTATGGCTGGGCGCCTGCAGGAAACAGGAAACAGGAAACAGGAAATGAACCCGTCAGCCAACTATATCTTATATATCTATCTATCTATATCTATCTATATGTATATCTATAAAGACAAAACAATCAATAACAGGCAGAGGGACACACTAGTAGAGAGACAGACAGTCACACTAGGAATCTGAATAGTAGAGAGACAGACAGACAGACAGACAGACAGACAGACAGGTCTACCTTTGCCCTGGAACAGGGGTAGGCGAACAGGTGAACTTTACAGAAGTCGTCAGCGAGGGCGATCACCCTCCTGCTGTGAGAGCGAATCAGAGCGTTGATGTCCGTCCCATCAGATCCCTCCGGCCACACCCCTAAAGAGGATGTTATTGTTAACATTGGGAGGCCACACCCCTTCACAGGACGTTACTAACATGGGAGGCCACACCCCTCACAGTATCTCATTATTAACATGGGAGGCCACACCCCTAAACAGGAGGTCATTATTAACATGTAAGACCACACTCCTAGAAATGATATTATATTTTTGAGCTTGGACAACACACAAACCCAAGAATACGTTCCACACTGACCCATGTCACCAAACACTCAGACAAACATGCGCAAACCCACACCCACACACGCACACACCGAACACGTGGAACCCGAGCACGCAGGTGTAGGTCGCCCAGTCGATGTCTTTGCACTCGGAGCGGTTCCTGATCAGTTTACAGCCGTTAGGAACGTCCCCTATGGAGAAAACACAGTTAGCAGGCTAACATACCTAGCACGCTAACACACCTAGTACGCTAAAACACCTAGTACTCTACACATCTAACACGCTAGCACTTCTAGAACGCCAACACATCTAACACGCTAACACATCTAGAACGCTACACATCCAGCAGGCTAACAAATCTAGTACACATCTGACATTGTGTCCCTCGAGCTGTCTGCAGGACCTCTGGTTCTTGGTGTCCCTCCAGCTGCCTGCAGGACACCCGGCTCTAGGTGTCCCTCCAGCTGCCTGCAGGACCCCTTGCTCTAGGTACTCACAGTAGAGGATCTCGTAGTCCCCGGAGTTGGACATGATGAAGTTGTTGTCAGGAGACCAGTCAAGGTGGGTGATGTAGCTGGAATGTCCCTGAGAACAGATAATCAGGCAGGGATATGAACACACACACACACACACACACACACACACACACACACACACACACACACACACACACACACACACACACACACACACAGTGACAGACAGGCAGACAGACTCACAGTGCACTTCCCGTAGCGGGTGTACTTGCGGCCCTTGTCCGTCACGTTGTAGAGGTAAATGAAGTTGTCATGGGAACCGACGGCCAGCAGCGCTCCGTCTACAGGGGGCGGAGCCATACACAGGAAGTCCTTAAGGCGGCGTGGTCAGTTTCAATGGAACCCCGGAGCGGTAAGACCCCCCCTTCGTTAGGTCTGACCCCCCCCTCGTTAGGTCTGACCCCCCCCTTTGTTAGGTCTGCCCCCCCCCTCGGTAGGTCTGACCCCCCCCTCATTAGGTCTGACCCCCCCCCCTCGTCAGGTCTGACCCCCCTCGTCAGGTCTGACCCCTGCGGGCCCTCTGACGGCCTCTCAGCTGATCCTACAGGAAGTCCTGCTGCCTCCTGCTCCCCAACCCGGGGTCGCAAGGAGTCACCCGGGGTTTACACCGGGTCACACGGGGGGCACCCAGCGTAACCCGGGGGTCACCCGGGGTCACACGTGGTCCACATGGTCTGACCATGGCTTGGTTGCCATGGCGCTCCAGACAGGAAGTACTAAGCGTTTTGGCTCCACCCACCTACAGAGTAGCGCATGACGGACAGCTGCTCGTTGCCGTCGGTGTGGATCGCCACCAGGTCGGTGGTCTCAGCGTCCAGAACGTACCACCTGGGGGGAGACAGGGGGGTCATTAAGCCCTGGGCTGTCCTAGCCGGGGCTACCGTTGGCCCGGGGCTCAGCGGCGAAGGCTGTGAGGGTTGTATGAGGGTCAGAGCCATGATGGCCGCTCTAGAGCACTACTTACTTTCCAGAATGGGTTCCTATGGCAACGACTGCGCCACTGGGATGGAAGTCTGCACAGTGGCCGTGCTCCTGAAACAAAGGACGGGTACCACGGTAACTCACCCCTCATCATGGGTCCCACGGTAACTCAACCCTCAATAGTTACCGTGAAATCTGATTTTCAATTGCGAATCTTTGCAGTGCTTGAGTGTAGCGTTTGGTCTGCCTCACCTCCACCAGGCGGGTCCACTCCAGGGAGTGGTCCGCCGAGTTCCACATGCACACCTGGCGGTCCTGAGCACAGGTGAGGAACAGGTCCTTGAAGGGGTGGGAGGCCAGCCCCCACAGCTCGTCTGTGTGGCCCTGAAACACAAACAGCACGTTGTTCATCCTATGGTCCACACGTAGCACCTCGTTAACCACCTCGTTAACCACCTGGTCCACACGTAGCGCATCGTTAACCACCTGGTCCACACGCAGCACCTCGTTAACCACCTCGTTAATCACCTCGTTAACCACCTGGTCCAGACGTAGCACATCGTGCTAAAACGGTTCTCGAACCGGTACTTAAAAAAACTAAACCGCACACACGTCTGACTTTCTGCTGTTTCACAGCAGAAAGTGAGCGGACACTGAGTTGAATGGCAGAGGTGTTTGCTAGCCTACTTGATATGCAAGATTTACGGTTGGCATTAAATTGCTGCTGTGAGTGCTGTGACTGATTTTTTAAATACAAATAATTACAAATAATAATTACTCGTTGAAAGCAGGCAGGTACGCAGCTATGCTGCTAGTGTGTACACTTGCGTGCATGGCGCAACATTGTGCTACTGCCAAAGTCATGTTAAGTAGGCTACATAACGCAGGTCGCAGTCGTACCATGCGTGTTTAGGCAACATTGAAAAGGGTCCCGTCTGAAAGAGTGTCACGCAGCGCAGCGTTCTACCCGGTATGGCGGTATATAAAAAAATCATATCGTAACGAAAATACACACCGTTATTCGGTGTGACCTGGTATACCGCCCAGCACTAACACAAGTTGACGCCGCAACACCATATGGGCGGGGAAGGGGGCGTTAAAAAAAGTCAGTCACCGTTATGAGGCACCGAAAATGTGCATTCTTATTCGATTTTTATGAATATACAACAAAGATAAATTACGTGCAACCGTTTACGTCGGAACCGGTTCCCTACTGGAACCGATTTTCGTGCTCAACCCTACTCGTTTAACACCTGGTCCACACCTGGCAACTCGTTAACTACCTCGTTAACCACCTGGTCCAAACCCACCACCTCGTTAACCACCTGGGTCCACACACACCACCTTGTTAAGCACCTCTTTAACCACCTGGTCAACACCCAGCCCCCTCGTTAACTACCTCGTTAAACACCTGGACCACACCTAGCAACTCGTTAACTACCTCGTTAACCACCTGTTCAACGCACAGCATCTCGTTAACCACCTCGTTAACCACCTGGTCCACACCTAGCACCCCGTTAACAACCTGGTCCACACTCACCACCTCGTTATCCACCTGGTCCACAAGCAGGACGTCGTTAACCACCTGGTCCACACGCAGACCTGGTTAACCACCTGGTCCCCAAGCAGGACCTTGTTAACCACCTGGTTCACACCCACCACCTCGTTAACCCCATCGTTAACCACCTGGTCCACACACAGCACCTCGTTAACCACCTGGTCCACACACAGCACCTCGTTAACCACCTGGTCCACATGCAGGACCTCGTTAACCACCTGGTCCTAGGTCCGGGTACCCACTAGGTCCTGGGTCAAGGTTCTCACCTGGACCTCCACCTGGAAGCCGTCGTTGAAGGTTCCTCTCAGCAGGAAGTTCCTGGAGGTGCCGACCAGGAACTCCTCCCCGCGCCCCTCGGCCACGGCCCGGATGGTCCCGTACTGCTCCGGGACCTGGGGCGCACAACACATTGAGGACCGGGGGAGGGTACCCCCCTCAGGTCGGAGGGAGGGGTCCTGGGTGTGTTCATGTGTGTGTGTCTGTGTGTGTGTGTCTGCATGAGTGTGTGTGTGTGTGTGTGTGTGTGTGTGCGTGTGTGTCTGCATGAGTGTGTGTGTGTGCATGTGTGTGTGTGTGTGTCTGCATGTTTGAATGTGTGTGCGTGTGAGCCTGTGTGAGCCTGTGTGTGTGTGTGTGTGCCTGCGTGTGTACCTCTATCTCCCTCTCGGGGTGCAGGTCGTGGTCCCAGAGGATGATCTTGCGGTCCTTCCCACCGCCGGTCAGCAGGGTGCCGTTCCTCATCTGACACAACGTGAACACACTGCCCTCGTGGGCCTTGACCTGACGCACAATCTGGTAGGCTGCACACGCACACACACACACACACACACACACACACACACACACACACACACACACACACACACACACACACACACACACACACACACACACACACACACACACACACACACACACAAGATACAAGCTTTAATGGTGATCAGAGTCGACCCACTCAGAAAGCTCCTGTCATCATTGAGTGATTGTTCAGGAGGCAGACGACATCACAGAGCGGTGCTGATGGTGGTATCCTAGCAACAAGCGTTACACACACTTTAATGTAAACAGACCCTATGAGCACTACACACACACACACACATGTTGAAGGGTGAACTAGCATTCACTTCTGAGTCTTGTTGTGATAGTTCCTCACTTAGCCAATAGGGGGCAGCAAACTACAACTCAATAGATATATACAGGAACGCACGACAGACAGACAGACAGACAGACAGACAGACAGACAGACAGACATAGACAGAGAGAGAGACAGAGACATGGTAAGAGCCCAAATGGCAGGAACCTCTGCAGACTAATTGTTTTTGTTCCTGACATCTCCTCTCCACTGAGGGAAGATGCGTACTGATTACCATCCGTCCACCGTCCACCCCCCCCACACACACACACGGGGGGTCTGGTACCTTTGGGGCCCTTCCCTGAGGGCGGCTCGGTAGCGCTGCGGGTCCAGACCAGCAGGATCCCCCCAGAGTCTCCGGTCAGGATGTCCCCCGAGCTCAGGAACGCCAGGCACTGCACGAACTTAGGCTTGTCGTACTTCTAAAAAAAAAGATTAAAAAAAAAAGATACAATCTCAATTTGCCTCATATTGAAAATAACTCACATTTGTAAAACAGCTTTTTTAAACGAGGGTCACATCTAAATCAAGAACCAACCAGAGGTGAGCGTGGTGTAGCGCCATGTGATGCGGTCATGTGACCCGGTCATGTGACTCACCCCGAAAATGCCCTGCTTGCGGGCGAGCGAGCTGCCCCCCCACAGCCAGAAGAAGATGTGGGACTTCCCGCAGGTGACCAGCGTGTGGGGGTCGGTGGGGTGGAACTCCACCCACAGCACCACCTCATTGGTCGTCTGCCAATCACAACACACCGTCAGGCCACGCCCCTCACCACAAAACACGTTCTGTCACAAACTCAATGGCTGGGCGGTCAATTGCCTCTGATTGGTTGACAACGGGACCAGCTGATATCATTGCACCAATATGAGCCAATCAGAAAAGACTAATATATTAAAACAGCAATACAGAAATATAGCAGAAATATAGATTTATCTGACCAATCGCTAGATGTTTATAAGAGTTCAGGGGATAGCTGATAACAATTGATGACAGTTAATTGATAACAGTTGATGACAGTTGATGACAGTTCAGAATAGTTGATAACATTTCATAGAAGTTTAGAACAGTTGATAACAGCTTCCAATAGTCGGTCTCATTGTGTATTTACTTTGATCTCTGCGACCTTGCTCTTCTTCTGCCAGTCCCAGACGGTCAGCATGTGGTCGTTACAGTCATCAATAACACTGAGGTGGTGGCCGGAGTCCTGCGCACACACACACCCACACAGTTAGAATACTAAAGAGTCAAACCTTGAGCGGCTGTGCTGGGCTAACGGCTATGACTGGCTATACGCTAAGCTAGTTTAGGAAGCAAGCCTTGACCCAAAGGAAGTGACTGGCAGAGCCCAGCCGTTAGCCCAGGCGTTAGCCCAGCCGTTAGCCCAGCCGTTAGCGCTGGATACTCACCGCCTTGGAGAAGGCTAGCGAGCCCACCCCCCTCTCGAAGGTCCCCAGACCCAGGATCTGTAGCGTGGACAGACTGACGCTGTCCCACACACGGACGTGGGGCTGCACGGCCTGCACACACACACACACACCTCGTCAGTTATCACGGCCATGTAACCACGACCCATTGATCAATAATTCCAGAGATGGTGGGGCGGGGCTTACGCGGCCATCCTTGTCCACGCCGGCGATCTGTCCTGTAGCGATACGGATCTTATCTGGATGGACGGCAAGACTGGGGCGAGAGAGAGAGGGAGAGAGAGAGAGAGAGAGAGAGAGAGAGAGAGAGAGAGAGAGAGAGAGAGAGAGAGAGAGAGAGAGAGAGAGAGATTTTATTAATTGAATCTATTCTAGATATTCTACTTTATGTTTAGTGTATCCATGGCAGGGTGAGCTGGGTGCTAGCCCGCTAGTTTTAGCCACTAGTCCGTTAGCGTTAGCCGCTAGCCCCACTAGCGTTAGCCGCTCACCACTTGACACAGTCGGTGTGGCCCAGGTAGTGGCGCTGGGTGCGCTCCTCATGGTTGAACAGCACCACCACGGAAGCGATGAAGTACACCACCTCCCCGGTGGGCAGCAGGCACACGTTGGCCCGGCAGTCCCGCCCCCGGTAGCCGTACCTGAGCCGTGCTAAGGAACCACTTCCTGCCACACAGGAAACACTTCTGGACCGGCCAATCAGAGAGGAGCCAGAGAAGGCAGACGAGGGGGCCGTGTTCAGAACCATGTAAACTACTCTAAGTGTTAAGTGGAGGTCAGTTAAGGGTACGTGGAGGTCAGTTAAGGGTTACTGGAGGTCAGTTAAGGGTAAGTGGAGGTTAGTTAAGGGTAAGTGGAGGTTAGTTAAGGTTACTGGAGGGAAGTTAAGGGTAAGTTGAAGTCAGTTAAGGGTAAGTGGAGGTTAGTTAAGGGTACGTTTAGGTAAGTTAAGGGTAAGTGGAGGTTAGTTAAGGGTGAGTGGTGGTAGTTAAGGTAAGGATACACCCACTCCAGCCTCAGCCTCTCTGGGGGAAGCTCCGCCTTCACGTCGTCGTAGTTCTCCACCTCCGCCGGGAAGAACATGGTGATTGGCCGGCCGCGCATGAACATTTTGATGTGGTTCCCCTCTGCACACACACACACACACACACACACACACACACACACACACACACACACACACACACACACACACACACACACACACACACACACACAGTTAGAAGGAGAGGTCTATGTCTATGGATTCATTGAGTTAAGACAGAGAGACAGACAGACAGACAGACAGACAGACAGACAGACAGACAGACAGACAGGCAGACAGGCAGCAGGCAGCACAAGGGGTTAAAAATAGCTTCAAACCAACAGAAGAAGGAAGATGCCATTCAGATGAAGCTGGGTTTAAATCAACGGTTTCAAGGTAGATTTGGTCTCTCATGCCTGAACTGAGGTGAAGCTTGGATAGCAGTTAGCTTGTATAGCAGCCTAGCTCGGTTAGCGCTCAAGCTCGGACAGCGGTAAGCTTGCAACGGCTGCAAGAGAAAAGTGAAAAGTTTTTAGAGATAGAATGAAAAGGTTTGCCTGATCGAAGTATAAGTTAAAAGTTGCGGTCGGGTTTGAAAGTTTAAAGAAACCAGAGGTGGGGAAGTTCAAGCAATCATTCAAAAGCCTTGGCCTCTATAGGCTGCTAGTCCGGTAGCCTTAGCCTTGCTAGGCCGATAGTCCGGTAGCCTCAGCCTTGCTAGGCTGCTAATCCGGTAGCCTGCTGTTATGTTAGCATCAAGCATTTGCCACTTGCTGTTGAGTTAGCTTGAGTTAGCTTGCTGCTGCTGCCACACTCACCTGCTTGGCTGTTCTTCTCACGCGTGGACATTTTAGCTTTAGGGATCCAGACAGAGACAGTTTCACTGACACATACGGCAGCTAAGAGCTCATGTGCTCTCAATGCTGTTGCTACCAGCACACACATATATACAGTAGCTAATGCTAACGACATATAGTTACTAATGCTAACGAAACTCAGACATATTGTTACTAATGCTAATGCTAACGACACTCAGACATATAGTTACTAATGCTAATGCTAACGACACTCAGACATATAGTTACTAATGCTAACGACACTGCTGTCTATGACATATATACACAGGGCGAACCCTTCATTCATTCAGAGGAACCACCAGAGGAACAAACACCAGATCATTGACCTGGTGTTTGGATTAACTCTAAGTCATCATACAATGAAGACGATGGTACGAGGAAGGACATAGTTACCTTGGTTCACCACAGGATCTTTGTGTCTGGGGGAAATGATATCACGTTAGAAAAAGTTATTCACTCTGCAATATTAATTCTATTTATTATAGATAATTATTACATGACCACCGTTGGGATATTTTGTTTCGGATCATATGCAGGTGCTAAAGGAGTCACATGCGTATGTGTTTTATATGTATTAGTAATGTTACGCATGTGCATAACGTGTGTATTACATGTGTGTGTAACATGTGCATTAGGGGTGCGTATAGCTTGTGTGTAACATGTGTGTGTATAACATGTGTATAAAACATGTCTGTGTAACATGTATGTATAACATGTGTGTATAACATGTGTGTAACATGTGTGTAACATGTATGTATAACATGTGCGGTACCTGTCGCTGTTCTTCACCACCTTGGCCAGCAGCCTGGAGGTGGAGGCCGCCTTCACCAGCTTGCTCCGCCCCTCCTCCCCCCCGTCCCAGGTGCTGCTCTGAGAGCGCTCCATCCCAGAGGAGCGCTTAGCACTGGAACCCCTGCACACACACACACACACACACACACACACACACACACACACACACACACACACACACACACACACACACACACACACACACACACACACACACACACACAGAGAGAGTAAGTAGGGCAGTAGAGATACTGTAGGGAGATGTGGGAGAGGCAGAGGAGGAAGATGCCCTGGGTTGTCATGGTGACACGTCTTAGTGAGATTGGATTGGACAGTGAGGTCACTAGAGTGAGGTCACTATCTAGAGTGAGGTCATCCTCTAGAGTGAGGTCACTAGAGTGAGGTCACCATCTAGAGTGAGGTCACTAGAGTGAGGTCACTACCTAGAGTGAGGTCACTAGAGTGAGGTCACCCTCTAGAGTGAGGTCACCCTCTAGAGTGAGGTCACCATCTAGAGTGAGGTCACTATCTAGAGTGAGGTCATCCTCTAGAGTGAGGTCACTAGAGTGAGGTCACTATCTAGAGTGAGGTCACCCTCTAGAGTGAGGTCACCCTCTAGAGTGAGGTCACTATCTAGAGTGAGGTCACTAGAGTGAGGTCACTACCTAGAGTGAGGTCACTAGAGTGAGGTCACTATCTAGAGTGAGGTCACTATCTAGAGTGACGAAACAGAGATCTTTTTTTCTTCATTTAAATATTCTCACTTGTGTCACATGACGCCAGAGCATCCCTCAGAGAGCGTAGAGTAGCTAGCGCTAGGTGTTACTAGCACTAGGAGTAAGCAGAGCGCTAAGTGTACCAAGCGCTAGGTGTTAGCAGAGAGCTAATCATGCTAACAGTCAGAGAGGACGTCTCACAGGGGAAACAGTTAGCATGCAGCAGCCGTTAGCTAGAGAGAGAGAACATTAGAGGAGCAACCAGGAGGTCAGGGCTGGTAATCACACCGCTAATTAGCTGCTAGTTAGCTTAGCAGGAAGAGAGAGAGAGCCAAGAGAGAGAGCGTTCAGCTCAGAACATCTAACCATCAGTTGGGAGTGAGTGACAGAGAGAGAGCGAGAGCGAGAGAGATAGCGGTTCATTAGTAGTGATGGTTGGAGGTAGCTTGTTGTTAGTCCTGTGAGCCTGAAGAGGGTCAGTAAATAAGGCTAGCTGTAGAGTAGCAGGAGAAGAACAGTTAGCGTCATGATGAAGCTAGCTGTAGAGTAGCAGGAGAAGAACAGTTAGCGTCAAAACGATGCTAGCTGTAGCTTAGCAGGATAAAAACTGTTAGCGTCAAGACGATGCTAGCTTTAGCGTTGCAGGAGAAGAACAGTTAGCGTCGAGACAATGTTAGCTGCAGCGTAGCAGGAGAAGATCAGTTAGCGTCGAGACGATGCTAGGTGATGCTAGGTGAAACCTTTTGAGGGGGGAGGGGCCTTTGATAGAGTCCGCTGATTGGCCGGCGGCCCGCTGGATCTGGGGGGGGTGGGGGGAGGAGGGGTGGCTTGGGGAGGGGGAGGGGGCGGGGGAGGCGGCGGAGGAGGAGGAGGCAGCGGCGGGAGAGGCCTCCTGGTTCTCCTGGATGCCCTCCATCTGGGGCCGGCCCGCCTCCTTCCTCCTCTCCTCAACTCCGCTGTGGAGGAGAACCAAGAGGTGTTAGCATGAGGAGGAGCAGGAGACTAGAGGAGGAGGAGACTAGAGGTGGAGGGGACATGGGGATGAGGAGACGAGAGGAGGAGACATTGGGAGGAGGAGACAAGGGGATGAGGAGGAGACATGGGGAAGAGGAGACGTGTCCTCAAGTGGCTATGAGCTAATGGCTACAAGCGTCATGGCTATGGGCTATTTGGCTAGAAGCGGATAGGCGTTATGTGGCTAGGTACTAAATGGCTAGGAGCTTTGTGGTTAGGAGCTAAGTGGCTAAGAGCTAAGTTTCTAGGAGCTATGTGGTTAGGAGCTAAGTGGCTAGGAGCTAAGGGGCTAAGAGCTAAGTGGCTAGGAGCTATGTGGCTAGTAGCCAAGTGGCTAACAGCTAAGTGGCTAACAGCTAAGTGGCTAGGAGCTAGGTGGCTAAGAGCTAAATGGCTGCGATCAGAGGAGTGTAAGGGTCACAACATCAACAACAACAACACAACATCAACATCAACAACAACTTAACACAAACAACAACACAACATCCACAACACAACGTGCGCCCGGTCCAGAACACTGTCTGAAGACTGAAACATGATTAATATGAGGTCACAGATCGACATCCAGAGTCTGGAGACAGGAACCACCAGAGGAACCACCAGAGGAACCAGAGGAACCACCAGAGGAACCACCAGAGGAACCACCAGAGGCACCACCAGAGGAACCACCAGAGGAACCACCAGAGGCACCACCAGAGGCACCACCAGAGGAACCAGAGAGGAACCACCAGAGGTACCAGAGGAACCACCAGAGGAACCAGAGAGGAACCACCAGAGGAACCAGAGGAACCACCAGAGGAACCAGAGAGGAACCACCAGAGGAACCACCGGAGAAACCACCGGAGGAACCACCAGAGGAACCACCAGAGGAACCACCAGAGGAACCAGAGGAACCACCAGAGGAACCACCAGAGGAACCAGCAGAGGAACCAGAGGAACCACCAGAGGTACCACCAGAGGAACCACCATAGGAACCACCATAGGAACCACCAGAGGAACCAGAGAGGAACCACCAGAAGAACCACCAGAGGAACCAGAGAGACCAGGGGAGGGTCCTGAAGGTCCTAGGAGGTCCTGGGAAAGGACCATGACCCGGAAGGCCGGGGACATCCTGGTAAAATCGTGTAGCATCTTCATATAATATAGAACTCCATGTAGTGTGTGTGTGTGTGTGTGTGTGTGTGTGTGTGTGTGTGTGTGTGTGTGTGTGTGTGTGTGTGTGTGTGTGTGTGTGTGTGTGTGTGTGTGTGTGTGTGTGTGTGTGTACCTCTTGGCGGCGGAGGACAGTGTGTCCTTGCGTGTGACGGATACGGAGGAGGAGTCCCGGGGCCGGTGGGCGGGGCGTCCTGCCGGCCCCCCGTTGGAGATGGAGGACAGGGAGTAGGCCTCGCGCAGGGGGGTCCCGCCTGGGGGAAGGGGGGCACAGGGGGTTACCAACGTGGGGTTAGCACATGGGGCTAGCCTCAGTGGGTAGCATCACAGGGGACCACAGGGGCTAGCACCGTGGCGTTAGCACCAGGAGGTTAGCACCGTGGCGTTAGCACCAGGGGGTTAAAACAGTGGGGCTAGCACAGTGGCGTTAGCACCGGGAGGTTAGCTAGCACCAGGAGGTTAGCACAGGGAGGCACACCCACCTTTCCCCGGTTTCTTGGCGGAGGCGGGGGTCTTGGCCTCCTCGGTGGCGGCCAGGCGTCGCAGCACGTCGGCCAGCGCCGCCTTCAGCACCATCAGCTCGTCCTCCTGCTGCTGCACGCGCAGCTCCAGCGCCGCCAGACGCTCCGTCACGTCCGACGCGCTGTGGCCCGACATGCTGTCGTCTGGGGGAGGGGGCACAGCGTCAGCACCGGGGTGTCACCGTTGTGACCGACACAAAAACACACTGCCAGGTGATGCAGTACTACTGTATGTTCTATAAGTACTACTGTATGTACGTCCTCGCACCAGCATCCTTCCGGGCACCACACCACCTCCTAAGACACCCCAGATACTCCTCAGAGTGTAGTAGCAGTACAGATATAGCAGGGGTCGGCAACGGCACGCGTGCCACCACTGGCACAGGGCAGCATAATCATTGCCACACAACAACAACAAAAAAATATTTATATATTTTTTTATTATTATTATTAATACAAGATTTCACAGCACAATGCGGCAGAATAATCATTACTAGCGATTTTTTTTGGCACTTTATTCTGTTTTGGGCTATTCCTCCCAGTGCAAATGTTTAAATTAGTTACAGAAAGCAGTGTTCTGAAATGGGATCAATTAATAATAATAATAAGTAATAGAGAAGTAATATAATAATAAGTAATAGAGAAGAAAATATAAAAAGTAATGTTGCAAGTGGCCTGTATGCATCGCCTTCACATGGTTTTGCAAATCTGTACATGTCTTAAAGATATTGATGTGGATGGTTCCAACATTCTAATTTTTTACATTTCTCACATTGCAAATATGTTTTTTTTTTTATTGATGCATGATTGTGGACTACATGGAAATAGTACAAATCCATGTCTTCTGGAAATGCTTTTGGTCGCTGTGTCATTATGCAGCTTAATTTTTAATATATATTGTTGCTTAAGGCACACTCATTAACGCTAAAATGTCAAACTGGCACTGCATGTTGAAAAGGTTGCTGACCCCTGCTATATAGTAAGAGTAACAACAGATACTCCTCTATAGTAGGAGTAACAACAGTTAAGATAAAAGTATCAGTGGGGATGTCATAATGACACAACCAGGACGTATGATGTCATGATGAAGCAAGGAGGATTTATGATGTCACAAGGATCCATGATGTGATGAAACGATGATGATGATCTATGACGACACACTGTTTCTGCAGTGGTGTGTGTGTGTGTGTGTGTGTGTGTGTGTGTGTGTGTGTGTGTGTGTGTGTGTGTGTGTGTGTGTGTGTGTGTGTGTGTGAGCTGAGGAATGAGGAATGTTACAGACCACTGTGAGATATGACAAGTACAGAGAACACACACACACACGCACACACACACACACACACACACACACACACACACACACACACACACACACACACACACACACACACACACACACACACACACACACACACACACACACACACACAGAGCTGCCAAGTAAAACAAACGGAAAATAATGTTTTCGATAAGAAGTTCTACAGACAGGAAATTAGGTCACACCATCTCAGCCAATAGTTCAATAATTTATGACCAGGAAGTGAGCATTTTGACTTCCTGTGTTGTTATGCCACCGTGCAAGGAGCTTACACACCATCAGAGCCAACTAGCACGAAGCTAACACATAGCCAGACCCAGCTAGCAGAAAGCTAACACAAAGCCAACCCCTGCTAGCACAATGCTAACACATAGCCAGACCCAGCTAGCATGAGGGTAAAACATAGCCAAACACAGATAGCATGAAGCTACATATAGCCAGCATGAAGCCAACAGTCAATTTTTATAAAATCCTCTGGCAGATGTCTAAATATAAATTAATGTGTAGGTTACTTTATTCTATTTGCCACGGGACCCCATCTGGAGATGTCATCAGATTATATGTATATATATATATATATATAGACTCTCGGGTGTGTCTCCAGTAGTCTTTGAAGTTACTAATGATTTCTACAAGACCAGTTGGGGCAGATACACACACACACACACACACACACACACACACACACACACACACACACACACACACACACACACACACACACACACACACACACACACACACACACACACGCATGACAGTTTGTGGTAAGCGAGGACCTGCAGCAATCAGCCTGCAACCAGCCTGTACAACCAGCCTCTACAACCAAACTACAACCATCCTGTACAACCAGCCTGTACAACCAGCCTGTACAACCAGCCTCTACAACCAGCCTGTACAACCAGCCTCTACAACCACCCTGCAGCCAGCCTACAACCAGCCTGTACAACCAGCCTGCAACCAGCCTGTACAACCAGCCTCTACAACCAAACTACAACCAGCCTCTACAACCAGCCTGCAACCAGCCTGTACAACCAGCCCATACAGGCTCATATTTAAGTTTGCATTTACGTGTGTGAGTGAGTATTGTTGCCACCCCACATTCCACCCAGATCTGGTTCCAATTATCTCTCCCTCTCTCCCCCTCTGTCTTTCTCCCTCTCCTACCCCCCCCCCCCCCCCCCCTCTCTCTCTCTCTCCCTCTCTCCCTCCCCCTCTTCCCATGCAGGTTGGATTGTATTCTTCAAATAAAGATTCACAATAATATAAAAAGGTATAGATCATTGGAAACAAATAAATTCTAAATATTGTTCAGCCAATATATTATGGCTTATTATTTCCCAAATAGTTGTGATCCATCAAACCTATTCAGCTGTGATGTTTTCCCAGAGAGTGTGATGTGTTGCCCAGTGGTGGTGTTCTGTCCTCATAGTGGTGGTGTTCTGTCCTCATAGTGGTGGTGTTCTGTCCTCATAGTGGTGGTGTTCTGTCCTCATAGTGGTGGTGTTCTGTCCTCATAGTGGTGGTGTTCTGTCCTCATAGTGGTGGTGTTCTGTCCTCATAGTGGTGGTGTTCTGTCCTCATAGTGGTGGTGTTCTGTCCTCATAGTGGTGGTGTTCTGTGTCCCCATAGCCCAGTGCTGGTGTTCTCCACCGCAGTGGTGTTTTTCTATTGTTTTTCTGGCGTCCACACCCTCCACTCCCTTAATGGACAAGCAGCTTAGGGGAAGGCCCATCGTTACCTGGAAAGCAGGCTGATGCTCATTCAGCAGGAGAGTGGACTTGGTCTCATCATAACATCTTTACATCTTGTCTCCCAACTCTCAGTAGTCTTTAGGCAGGACATCCTCCAGACCGCTGAGGTCAGTAGGTTTTAGAGGGAGGACAGGCTTTTGGTTGATGCGCTGGAAGGAGCGTCTTTTCTGCGGTTGCTGTTGCTCCCGTCAATGACGACCTATAAAGTTTACAAGCTGCGCTTCCTTTTCACACCTCCTTTCAACTCTGCAGGAAACGGATTCAAAGTGCTGCACATGGACTTCCTGTCCTACCAGATTCAGTTCAGGGTTTTTACACAAAGCTGAACTAAATCCCATCTGGGGTTCGGAACATGATGGCTAAAGACTGATGGTTGAATGAGTGAATGAGTGGTGACTCAGTGACTCAGTGAAGGGCGACACAGTCAGGGGTGAATGAGGGGTGACACAGTGACTCAATGAGGGGTGACACATTGACTCAATGAGGGGTGACACAGTGAGGGGTGACACAGTGACTCAATGAGGGGTGACACAGTGAGGGGTGACACAGTGAAAGGGTGACAGTGAGGGGTGACTCAGTGAGGGGTGACACAGTGACTCAGTGAGGGGGGACTCAGTGAGGGGTGACACAGTTATGGGTGACACAGTGGTGGAGGAGTGAGTGATGAGCCAAAGAGCGGTCAGGGGAGGACAGATGAAGGCTTTGTTCCTCGTTGGGTTTATTGCTCCACACAGGAAGACCTGATGCATTAATCATTAGCCTATCTTGTCTCTCTATCTCACACACACACACACACACACACACAGGAAGACCTGTGTGTGTGTACGTGCACGCCTCACCATAAATCCACACACACACACACACGGTCTTCACAGATACAAGTCCATTCATATCAAAACCATGTCAGCACGCGTGTGTGTGTCTATGTGTGTGTGTGTGTGTGTGTGTGTGAGATAGAGAGACAAGATAGGCTAATGATTAATGCATCATTGTTTACATTGCAGGAGACAGACGTATAGAAATGTTACTTTGAAACGGTTGCATGTGTCTACATGCCAGTTAATATAGGATAGTGTGTGTGTGTGTGTGTGTGTGTGTGTGTGTGTGTGTGTGTGTGTGTGTGTGTGTGTTTTAGACAAGTGTCAGCCTGTCACTTACTATGTTGCACATTCACAGTGTGTTCTCTCTCTCGCTCTCTCTCTCTCTACACTGTACCATGGTAGTACCCACGTACTATATACATAATACTACAGTACTAACAGAATACTACCGTCGTCCCTCAGTACTTACATAGTACCAAAGTACTACCGTGTGTGTGTGTGGGAATGCAGCCCACAGCACATTACTGATTTGTTGGTGACAGACAGCTAAAAATACCCCCCCCCCCCCAACCTCCCCAAGCAGATCAATGTAGCAGTGATCAGAGGTCAGGGGTCATGAGCCAGTTGGCAGCAGATAGCCTAGCCTAGCCTAACCCCTCCCTCTCATTCTCTATTGGTTCTTGGCGATGGAAAGTCAGGATTTGACCAATAGAATGCCACATGGTTTGGATTATGTTGAGTGACAGATGCCACCAACGAATCAACATGCAGAAAGTGCTGTCAATCAACGAAAACCTTTGCACGGATCCTGAATCTAAAGGAGCATCAAGGAGACAGAGATCTGAGGGGCCGGTGGGGGTCAGAGGTCAGGGGTGACCTGGTTCAGCACGGGATCTGACCCTACCCTACCAGCCTGCAGTATACAGCTGGAGAGAAACCTCTCAGCCAATCAGAGAGACCCGCACGCACGCACGACACCTCACCACTCATTAACTACAGTTCAAAAGGCAGCGTTCAGATATTCTGCTCAAATGTCCATCTGTCTGCAAAATGAGGAAGAGAAAAAAAGGAGGCAGGTGTGTGTGGTTGTGTGTGTGTGTGTGTGTGTGTGTGTGTTGACACACGTCCACCATGTAGCTGATATCTCGAAGCATGATGCTTGATTTCACCTTTTATAGCCAGCATGCTCAGCCGATATTGCAATGCATCGTGGGATACTTTATTGACTTCAAGTCAATAAAATCCCTCAGGTCGCTCTGATAATAATCCTACACTAGAGACCATGTTACAGTAAGGCCTTAGCATTAGCTTGCGTTAGCTCCAACACAGTGGCGCCTCTGGCGGCCACACACATCATGAGCCTGCAGAGTGTATGTGTATATGTTTATGTTTATGAGTGTGTGGCACCTGGCTTCGGACCAGTCTATTTTTAGTCTATTGACAGTTAAAAGTCAGAGTGTCTGTGATTGGTTGCTCTGGGAGGAGGGGGGGGGGTCAACACGCCCAGTAGGGCGTCTTTGGTGGTAAAACACCCTACAAGAGCCATTATAAAAACATCTGCCCTCGAATATCTGATTGGTGGACTGCACATCAAATGGGTGACCCCAAGCCGATGGCATTGGTCTGAGGAGCTTCATCAAAACACTGCATAATATTCCTGGTGGACCACGATTGGTTAGAATCATCAGCCTTCCACCAATCACATTCAGTGGTCTGGTTTACGAGAAATTTAATTATATAATCTTAGAATTCCTGTTCATTATGAGAGAGAGCGAGGCCGAGAGCGAGGCCGAGAGCGAGAGCGAGAGAGAGAGAGACTCAGGTCGGTCTTGACCCAGATGGATATCTTGATCCGAGCTGTACTGATGCTGAAGGTGCTTCAGTGCTCTTCCTCTCCTCCAGGAGGCTGGACCGTCCTTTACCATGGAGACGGTGCCGTCCCAAGGGCCACAATGCCTTGCACCAATGCATTATTTGGCAGTTCAGTAAAACCAACGTTCAACATGACATCTGGCCTAGCTACGCTAGGCTGCGACACGGCCTAGATCCTTGTCAGATCCTCCTTCGAGGTCAAGGAGCATTGTAAGGAGAGAGCGAGAGAGAGGTTAGAATTAGAGATTATTATTGGATTATAATTACAGATTAGGGTTATGGGAGGGTGCCAACTGATTAAGCTTGATCTGGATTACACACACACACATTGCGCGCGCGCGCACACACACACACACACACACACACACACACACACACACACACACACACACACACACACACACACACACACACACACACTCTTCGGTTTCATTTGACATGATTTGCATTCTATATTGTCATATTATCTCCTGTATATCAGATGTTTCAGAGAGCATGGCCAGTAAGTCTTCAGACCAGTCAGTCTATCAGACAATTGAGTGTCTCAGAAAAGTGAGTCTCTGAGACCAGTGAGTCTGTCAGACCAGTGAGTCTGTTGGACTGTGACTACACCAGGCCGCTAGATAGAGGAGTTATTGTGTCAAATGACGGAGGAATCTCCACGCGCATCAATTTACAACGTGTTATAATGACATACATACACACAGACACGCACACACAAGCAAGCAGGCGCGCAAACTCACGCACACGCACGCACAACCAGACGCGCTGAATAAATCGTTTCCTGGGTCTTTGTCTGCCAGAACCGGATCACAGACCTGCCTGACGTCATGAGCACTTGAAAAACGTCATAATTCCCTGCATTGTTCGCAGCCCAAGGCTGCAGGCGCGAGGCTGCGGTCCAGCCCTGCGGGTCTGTAGGGTTCGAGCCCCTTGGGTCTAGAGGGGACTAGCCCTGGGGGTCTGGAGGGGTCTCACCGGACCAGTCTACTGACGCAGAGCCGACGCAGTAGCGTCAGTGCTGCGGGCTGATCAACAGAGCGGCGGGGTTCCCCGTGCATGTACACAGCAGTGACACGTGTCTGTCGCGGCGCGGCGGATGGCACGCATTCCACCGCCGTACGCCACAAACACAACCCGCCATCCCGCTGCAGTACCGACCCGCTTCACCCCTCGTACTCACCCAGACTCCCGGTGAGCCCGTCCATCGGTCAGAGATTCCCCCCGGCTACGACGGCTCTCTGGCGGATCTCCTTTATCGGTATCCGCGGAGGTTCGGCGGACCGTCGGCCTCGGCCCGGGCTCTTCACGCGGAGACGGTGGACGGTAGCTCGGCTCCTCGCAGAGACCCGACCTCTCGGTGTTTACCGGCCAGTCGCGGTGAAATCTCAGTCCGAGACACGCTGCTGGCTCCCGGGGGGGGCCTGTTGATCACGTTATTTTCGCTTGACTCCACTACCACACACTCGCACACCAATGCCTTCCTTCGGTCTGGGGGAGGGCGACTCTCTGGCTTTCGCGTTTCCGACTCCGCCTGCTTTGGCAGAGAGCGCTTCCCCCGCCAGCGGACCGGCTGCCGAGTCCTGCCGCCTGCAGAGCGTCTAGGCCGGGGAGACATCCTCTGGGAGGCCGCTGGGGAGGCAGCGCCACCGTGCGTCCAGTCGGGCGGAAACTAATCTGGAATAATACATTAGAACCATCAATAGCGCTGTTGCAGGATACTACCACCATATCTACTATAATATACCGCAGCAGGCCCATGAGGAACACACTGGCAGTATACTGCAGTAGTTCCTCCAGAGGGTCTGGTGTTCCTCCAGAGGGTCCGGTGTTCCTCTAGACTAGAGGGTCTGGTGTTCCTCTAGACTAGAGGGTCTGGTGTTCCTCTAGACTAGAGGGTCTGGTGTTCCTCCACAGGGCCTGGTGTTCCTCCACAGGGCCTGGGGTTCCTTCAGAGGGTCTGGTGTTCCTCCAGATGGCCTGGTGTTCCTCCATAGGGCCTGGTGTTCCTCCATAGGGCCTGGTGTTCCTCCATAGGGCCTGGTGTTCCTTCAGAGGGCCTGGTGTTCCTTCAGAGGGCCTGGTGTTCCTCCATAGGATCTGGTGTTCAGGGCCATGAGGAGGCTCCTGGAGGAGGTTCTTGGAGGAAGCTCTTGGAGGAGACCTGTATTGCTGGGTCAGGGTTTGGCAAACAGGCCAATGTTATTGAGGCTCAGGAAGCCTAGGCGCTTTGGGCCAGAGTTTTACAGAGTTTAGGGAGCAGGAGACTCTCCACCTCGGATCCATCCAGCGGTCTGTTGACGTACCATCAGGTGTTCACCACCAGAGGGAGGCAGAGAGCCGTCAGCCGACCTTGAACACGTGTTGATACACACACGCTTAAATATAGACAAACACACACACGCAATGCAAAACCAACACACATCCAAGACTGGCAACACACACACACACACACACACACACACACACACACACACACACACACACACACACACACACACACACACACACACACACACACACACACACACACCAAACTAGTTTTGCCTCCATATGTCCTCAGCCCAACATACTGCCAGGACTCAGAAACACCTCGTTCGTCATCAAGTCTTTCTCTTACTCTGGAGCAGTCTCAACGGTAACAGAGCCGGACTGTTCCCTGGTTCTCCGAGAAAATAAACAGAACCCAACAGGGGCCGGGTCCCCGACAGACCCCCCCCCCCCCGACCTCTGACCTCCCTCAAAACACACAACCTCCCCCCCAGCCTGCCCCCTCACAGAGCCACAGCAAAACTCTGCTAGCTTAGCCCGGGAGCGTGTCTATGTTCCCCGGGTCCTATGTCTCCCTCTTTGTATGAGACTGCATGGGGAACATAGGACCCTTTTTAAAAAAGGGTCCTATGTTCCCCGATATGTATGTGACCGGGGAACATAGGACCCTTTTTTAGAAGGACCCTTATCTGGGAAAACGGTCCTATGTTCCCCGCAATCAATCAATCTGAAAAAGTAACAGACCGGGGAACATAGGACCCTTTTTCTAAAAAAGGGTCCTATGTTCCCCGGTCTGTTACTTTTTCAGATTGATTGATTGCCGGGAACATAGGACCGTTTTCCCAGATAAGGGTCCTATGTTCCCCGCAACAGTGGGGAGCATAGGACCCTTTTTCAGAAAGAGGGTCCTATGCTCCTTGGTATGTATTGCTACAGGGGAACATAGGACCCTTTTTGGGAAAAACGGGGAACATAGAACCTTTTTTTTTTAAAAAGGGTCCTATGTTCCCCGACCGGGGAACATAGGACGCGACCGGGGAACATTGTACGCATTGCGCTCATGTCTGAGCGCAATGCGTACAATTTTCCTTCTTCTCTTATCTGCGCCGCGAAAAACCAAAACACAATTACAGATCCTTCTCCGTTCAGTTATACTATCTGTACATATCCTGTACATTTCGTTGAAAGACTCCTGTAGGTTTATTAGAGCTGCCAGAGCAGCTTGACGGTCCAGCTCATGGAAATAATCCAACATGTTTGTTTATTTCCCTGTACTGGCGCATGTATTTGACGTAAACACGTACGCAACTTGAGCATATCTGAGCAGAGTTTTGCGTCTTGGCAGTGTAGACGGAAACGCTACGGCGGAGCGTATTCAAGTTTTCCACTCTGAAGGGTGGTTTCAGATTTTTGCCTTTTTAAGCCCCCAAAACGCCGTCACCATCTAAACAAAAGGCACATCCGATCAAATATTTTGTCGTTTTTGCCCACAAGCGTCCTCGTGTAAATGGGGCCTTACACCATAGGAGTAAAACGTACCGCCGTTCTATACAAATGGATAGCACCATTAGCTTAGCTAAGTTCTGCAACGGAAGGTTCCCAGATGGATATGCTGAGCAAATGCGAATCAATCCATCTGGCGGAGTCCGGTGTTTGGGTTTCACCCTCAAATTCCCCTTTTCCAGGTTGTAATTATTTGTCAAGTAATTTGAAAGTTTTTTGAGAAAGACTTGACTAAGATAATACTCAGCTGAAAATTGATTTTTTAAGTTCACTTATCTGTTCTAAAAATCCGTTCAAAAAGATGATGACGTCACATATTTTCATAATGCCAGAGGTCCTGCTTTACGGCAAGTAACTTTGGCACTTCCACACACATAATATATAAATACATAATATATAATAGATAACAATTAACTTTGACGGAAACTCCTCCTTAAGATAACGTTTCTGATGGTGCTTTAGCTTCAGATGCCAACAACCGGGGTCTCTAGTTATCAGTCACAAGTCCGTCCCTGACCAATCAGCATTCATTTGCAGAATGCTAGCTTGTACGGCCAACAACGGCCCAAACTGTAGGAAATCAAAAGGACATAAGCACTCATTCATTCGACTTTTGAACTATAATCTATATTGAACTTTATTGTAGATATAGAATATTTATAAATAAAATCTGCGATATTTCAACGACAAGCAGGTGAAAGAGATACATTTAGCCGTCTAGCCCCATATACCCCAATTCAATCTGCACTCGCCCGCGATCACCCCCAGTGGAATTATAATGGAACTGCAACCAAGTTCGATACAATGGGGCTCAAAAGAGAGTGCCAAGGCTTTCCGTAGACGGGCTCTGGTTTAGCCAAGGGTAAGCTTAGCCAAGGGTTCGCTAAGCCCAAGGGTTAGCTTAGCCTCTAGTGCCCCTTTCACACCGCCGCAAAATCGGGGCCGGTTCCGGGCCAGTTCGGAGCTAGGGCCAGGGCTTTGGTTTCACACCGCCAAAGAACCGGCTCCGGCCCCTAAAAACCGGTTCAACTCTGGCCCCACTTTAGAGCTGGGCTAGAACTAGAACCGCTTTTACGCCGGGGGCAGGGGGCGGAGTTATCCGTACCTTCATAAACAGGAAGACCAACGAAGACCGGCATTTTTTAAAACACCGAAGTAAACAATGGACGTGAATCCGTGTATGGTTCTTTTTTTTTCTGATTTTGTTTTAAATCGGAATATTCAAAGAACGAACCATACACGGATTGAATCGAAGACGAAATTGTTGTTGTTGTGTTTGAAACTGGCGCGAGGGTTCTTCTGCGCGCCTAACCTGACGCTTGATCATTGTGTGGTGGTTCAACGCGTCAACGCGCCAACGCAGCTAGATGAGTCCATGTCCATGCAAGTGAACGGAGCGTTCCCTCTTCGTCATAACTATCAAACCAAACATCCTTCACATTCACCGAGCGAACATTATGAAAGTAAAATGCCCATTTCTCGCTAAAAATGTTTCCATAAACGCATTTTTTGGCGTAACTATGTTACTATTTCCACCCAGAATAAAGAAAGATGTCGGCCGTATGCTTCTGTCCAAGCTCACTAGCGGAGACGTTTGCAGTGACGTCATGACGTTGCTCACGCCGGCTCCATGGCTGGCTCTGGCCGGTGTGAAACCAACCGGTTCTTAACTGGGGTAAGGCTGGAACCAGTTTGGAACTGGCCCTAGCACCAGCCCGGAACTGGCTCTCGGTTCTTTTTGGTGTGAAAGCGGCAAGGTGAGCTTAGCCCCGGGGGTGGCATAGCCTATGTGTTTGCTTAGCCCCAGGGTTAGCGTAAACCCAGGGTTAGCTTAGCCCCAGGGTTAGCATAGCACCAGGTGTAACTTAGCCCCAGGGCTAGCTTATGGTGTGTTCCAGATGCCTCGGCCATCAGCCTTACGAGTTGCATGTGTGTGGAATTAGATTAGGTATGTTTTTGTCGGCCGCACTCGGAATTCTGAGAGTAGACCGAGTTCAGTGAGGCAACTCGACAACAAAAATGGCCGCACACTTAAAGAGATTTATTTTCTTTGTATTTGTACCACATTGTCATTTAATGTTGATTTTAAAGGCTCTTACACACTTGATTACATTGCTACTTTAATGTAATGTATTTTACCTCAATTTATGCATTGCACGGTCATGCTGTGCGTGCAATAGAATGTAAAGTTGTGTTGTTTGTTTTCGAGCTGGTTTGCTGAAGAGGCTAATGTAGCTTACAGTAACAATGACTAGCCAATGACATGACACAATCACAAAGACGAACGGGAACGCTATAAGTGCTACGAGACAGGGAATTACGTCACAAGAGTAACTCGTAAGGCTGGTGTATGAGGCATCTGAAACACACTATTAGCCCCGGGGTTAGCTTAGCCCAAGGTTTAGCATAGCACCAGGGTTAACTTAGCTCCAGGGGTAGCATAGTACCAGAGTAAGCATTGTTTCATATTATTCTAGCCCTGATTAGCGTAGCCCAGGTGTTAGCAGTTAGACCAGCCTGCTCCTGTGTGTGTGTGTGTGTGCACAATTTTGTGTCTGCTGTGCATGAGTGTGTGTATTTGTGTATGAGTGTGAGAGGGAAGGTGTATGTGGGGGGCTAATTTGAGGGGTTAGATGTGGGGGAGGTGTAGGGTCAGATATCACCTCACTCTCCCTCTCTCCTGCTATTTAAGATTAGCGAAGCAAAACTAAATTCAATGAACAAGGAGTGAGTGTGTGTGTGTGTGTGTGTGTACTAATGAGGCGATTATGGTTGAATAACTATCATCCAATAATAAATCAGTGTAGACAATAAGCAGAACACGAACACATGAACACATGAAGTCCACAAAGAGCAGCAGGTAGTGTTTTATTATCCAACCAGGACATCCCATAATACCCTGAGACCTGGTCAACTTTCACTGAAAGCACCCCCCCTGAACTTGCTCGAAGGCACCGGGCATTTCCATTGGAAATCAGAATCACACCCACAACTTCCCTCTGCCTGCTCCACTGGGCCATAAGTAGAGGAAGAGATCATCATGTGACGTTACATGACAGGAAATCACTGGGCGTCAGTGCGTCACATGACATCACATGCCACCACATTACATCACATTACAATATAAAGGGTTTTTTCTTATTGTCATAATTATTACAATCATCACTAATATTTGCTTTGGTCGGTTTTGTTTTTGGAGGCGTGGTGACCTTTGACCCTGATAGAGGTCAGAGATCACTGCCCCTGAGGAACAGCAGAACCACCCTGGACCAATCACGCCTCCTCCACTCCCTACACACCAATCAGGTGTCTCGCGGTTTGCCGGGGACCCGCCCACAGACCATCAATCGATCCACTCAGAATGTTTGTTTGGATCAGCTGGCCAATCGGATGAAGGTTAGCTGTCCAATGGCGCGTCTCAGACCAGACCAACCAGACTTTAAATACACCAGTTGGTGGCCTGGAGGGAGGGAGGGAAAGAGAGAGAGAGAACTTGTAAATTGGTACATAATCTTCCACTTTTCCGCACTAATTAGAGCTAATATGCATCATCAGGTTACCATAGACAAGGTTAGCATAGCACCTAGTTAGCATTGCGCAGTGTTAGCATAGCGCTAGGTTAGCATAGCACCAGGTTACCGAAGCACCAGGTTAGCGTAGCACTATATTAGCATAGTGCTAGGTCTGCAGTGGAGGCAGCACCTGTCCATGTGGTCTGGTTCGTGAAAACGAGGGCGTGGCAGTGGGCGTGGTCTTCACACAGGCTCAGTGCCTCCCCCAGATCAAAGACGGCCAGCAGGCAGGCGTCCTGCTGGTAGGACGGCCAGCAGCGCACCTCCTGCCCCGGGATGGAGGAGTCCAGCACCTCCTTATAGCCTGGAGGAGGAGGTGGAGGTTAATCCAGTCAGAGGGGAATAAACAGCAGCCTTAGATACCCAACTGTTATACATACACAACAGCTGCTGAATCATATCTCATCAACAGGCTTGCCGCTACAGGTACAGCCACCTGGGCGGGGCTACCTGTGGGTGTGGCTTCCTGTGGTACTGTGGGGGTGGCAACCTGTGGGCGTGGCTACCTGTGGTACTGTGGGCATGGCTACCTGTGGCTCTGTGGGCTTGGCTACCTGTGGCTCTGTGGGCGTGGCTACCTGTGGTACTGTCGGCGTGGCTATCGGTGGGCGTGGCTACCTTTGGCTCTGTGGGCGTGGCTACCTTTGGCTCTGTGGGCGTGGCTACCTGTGGCTCTGTGGGCGTGGCTACCTGTGGCTTTGTGGGCGTGGCTACCTGTGGCTCTGTGGGCGTGGCTACCTGTGGCTCTGTGGGCGTGGCTACCTGTGGCTCTGTGGGCGTGGCTACCTTTGGCTCTGTGGGCGTGGCTACCTGTGGTGCTGTGGTTGAGGCTGTGCAGGTAGCTTCCTGTACGGTAGAGATGGAGAACCTCCTCCATCTTGGACAGAGTCTTCTCCACGCCCCAGCGCAGATCTCCTAGGAAACATCACAGTACCATCAACCACCGTAGTCATAGCAACTGCTCTGATATAACATCCAACATATAGTATATCCTTGGTACTCTACAGATCCTGTTTTAATATAACTGAATGCATGAGAGAGAGGGAAAGAGAGAGAGAGAGAGAGAGAGAGAGAGAGAGAGAGAGAGAGAGAGAGAGAGAGAGAGAGGGGAAGGAAAAGACCGCAACATCAGCCTTTACAGCTTGGCTTGTTGTGTCCTGCTTGTTGACATACCATCACTGATTAACCACCAGATAGAGAGAGAGAGAGAAAGCGGAGAGAGAACACAGTGGGATTTCTTGTCTGCTGGCGAACTGACCGGTGGCGTTGACGATGTTGTCCAGCAGGGGGCGCAGGGCGCTGGGAGCACTGTGGGGTAACAGGTAGGTGAAGAAGAACCTGCAAACAGACACAGATCATCTCTAAACCGGTCCAAAACGGTCTAAACCAGTCCAAACCGGTCGAAACTGGTCGAAACTGGTCTAAATCGGTTGAAACTGGTCCTAATCTCCACTCCACATGTGGTGTAGGTGGAGCTGTCCCACCTCTACAGGTGGTGTAGGGGGGTGTAGGTGAAATCGTCAAACTTAACGGGTGGTGTTAGGTGCTGTAAGGAGGTGCAGGTGGAGCTGTCCCACCTGTAGGCGTTGTAGAGGTTCCTCTTCTCGTTGATGTCCTCACAGCGCCCCCCGCTGCAGGGGAGGGTGAAGTTGCGTGCAGGGAACTGCAGGGTGCAGGCTTGGGGGGCGGAGCGGGGGCTGCAGGCCGCCTCCAGGGGGCTGGCGTCATCCAGGTCCGTCACCTTCAGCTGCCCCCCCACCAGGACAAACTGACGCGGCCGGAAATCCAGCAGGGCCAGCGAGCCCAGAGGGGAGCGGGACAGGAAGGAGAGCAGCCGGACCAGACTCAGACAGATCTACACACACACACACACACACACACACACACACACACACACACACACACACACACACACACACACACACACACACAAACACACGCAGAGACACACACACGCACGCACACACACAAACACACACACACACACACAAACACAGATGAGGTCTGGGGATCACAGGAAGTGGGAGGCAGTAATTGAAGCGCATCCCCATGGCGATAAGGATCAGGACCAGTGAGGCTGGAGACTCCCTCTGTCGTCATAGCAACGAACAGCTACTGAACTACTAGCGTCTTAACAGCAACCTGACCATGAGACCATGCATGTGTGTGTGTGTGCGTGCCTGTGTGTTTGTGTCTGCGTGTGTTTGTGTGTACCTGTTTGCGTGTGGTGTGTCCCTGCGTGTGCGTGTACCTGTGTGTGCGTGTATGTGTGTGTGTGTGTGTGTGTGTGTGTGTGTGTGTATGTGTGTGTGTGTGTGTGTGTGTGTGTACCCTGAGCCTCTGTTCCCAAGGCGTCTGCAGCAGGCTGATCATCTCCAGAGGGCTGCCCAGCTCAGTGATGGCCGTCACCGTCTCCTGGATACCACCGTTGTCCTGGTAACAGTAACCATACAGCTGACCACAACCACACGCACAGACACATGCACAGACACACACACACACACACACACACACACACACACACACACACACACACACACACACACACACACACACACACACACACACACACACACACACACACACACAACTTTAGTTAGTGTTTATCAAATATAGTGTAGACAAGTGCTCAGTTACAGGCAGACAGACAGACAGACAGACAGACAGACAGACAGACAGACAGACAGACAGACAGACAGACAGACAGACAGACAGACAGACAGACAGATAGAACAGACAGACGGACAGGAAAACAGATAGACGGATCAGGACTGTCTGGGGTTATCTCAACATGGAGGTTTGCCGTCTGCTGCACAAGGATTACACATCCCAGCCTGGTTCTCATTTCATAATAACACATTCCATTTATCTCTCTCCATCTCCCCCTGTCTCCCCCCCCCTCTCTCTCCCTCTCTCCCTCCCTTCCTTCTCGCTCCCTCGCTCCCTCTCTCCCTCTGCCTCTCTCCCTCTCTCTTTCTCTCACCCTCTCCCCTTCCTTCTCGCTCCCTCTCTATTTGAGCCCTAGTGTACATATGGATATCCATACATACATTATGATACCAGGGAGGGAGGCACCATATTGTGTGAGTTTGTGTGTGTGTGCGTGTGTGTGTGCGTGTGCGTGTGCGTTTGCGTGTGCGTGTGTGTGTGTGTGAGGGGCCACTGACACGTGATGTAGAGCAGAAGCTGAACAGGAAGAGGAGGAGAGAGAGAGAGAGAGACAGAGGGAGAGGGAGAGGGAGAGGGAGAGAGAGAGAGAGGTCTGAGAATGTTTCTGGTGAAAGGTTAAAAAGTTAATCCCTGCCTCATTACTATCAGCTAGACTGGCTTTGACACACACAAACACACACACATGCACACACACACACACGCGCACACACACACACACACACACACACACACACACACAGACACACACACACACACACACACACACACACACACACACACACACACACACACACACACACACACACAAACACACACACACACACACACACACACACACACACACACACACACACACACACACACACACACACACACACAAACACACATTTGCATGAACACACACACACACACACACACACACACACACACACACACACACACACACACACACACACACACACACACACACACAAAAATAGACACACTCATATACACAGGCACAAACATTATCAAACACAGATACACAAACACATACACACAGACATACACACACACACACACACACACACACATACACAAACATTCACAAACACTGACACATTCACACTTCAGGTACAGACTCCTAACTCTAGAGGAAGGTACAGACTCCTTGCTCTAGAGAAAGGTCTCCTAACTCTAGGTACCGACAACTCTAGAGAAAGGTACAGACTCCTAGCTCGGGTGAAAGGTACAGACTCCTAGCTTGAGTGAAAGGTACAGACTCCTAGCTCGAGTGAAAGGTACAGACTCCTAGCTATAGCGAAAGGTACTGACTCCTAACTCTAGAGAGAGGTTCAGACTACTCGCTCTATTGAAAGGTACAGACTCCTAGCTCTAGAGAAAGGTACATAATCCTAATTCTAGAGAATGGTTCAAACTCCTAGCTCTAGAGAAAGGTCCAGACTCCTAGCTCTAGAGAAAGGTACAGACTCCTAGCTCTAGAGAAAGGAACAGACTCCTAGCTCTAGAGAAAGGTACATAATCCTAACTCTAGAGAATGGTACAAACTCCTAGCTCTGGAGAAAGGTACAGACTCCTCGACCAAATTAATATTTTTTACTCATACTGTTATTTTACACCAGTCAAATGGTCACAATGTTCAGATTTAATCTGAGATTAAAATCCTAGAACCTCAGGGCTTCATTTAATCCAGAACAGATTATTGCTCTCTTATCCTTTGACAATTTGAAGATGACTTTCTATTTATGAGTATCAAAATTGAATATCCTCTGTACATGTATAATATGACATATAGAATATAATATATATCATTCACTTAGATACCCAATGACCTCCTCAATGAAATGAAATGCTGCAACAAAGCCCTGTTATATCTAGTATATTAGTGTACTAGATGCTATATATGATATTAGATGTCATATTAGTGTATTAGATGTTGTATTAGTGTATTATATGTTATATATTGGATGTTTTATTACTGTATTAGATGTTATATTAGTATTATATTAGATGTAGGCCTATTAGATGTTGTCTATATATATCGTATACATTAGTGGACTAGATGTTGTATTAGTGATATAATTTAGACGTTAGTGATGTACAAACGATATTAGTGTATTCGATGTTGTGGGACGCTGTCTCCTACTTTGAGGACGTAAGATGTTATACCGGGTATATATTAGATGTAACATATATTAGATGCTATATCTGATACGTACTAGATGTTAAATATAATGGTGTACTAGATGTTGAGGTCGCTGTCTCGTACCTTGACGACGTTAGATGTTATATCTGGATAGGCCTACTAGATGTTACATTAGATTAGTGAACTAGATGTTTAAGTCGCTGTCTCGTACCTTGAGCACGTTGGGGTGCTGCAGGGTCTCCATCAGGACCATCTCCTTGATGATCTTGAAGGAGGAAAGCCGGTAGCAGGCCCCGGTGTCCCCGTAGCGCCTCGCGCAGGTCTCCATGTCGTGTCCCGCGAGGTCCACCGATTTGAGCGCCACGGAGAGGCTGTGGTTCAGAGCCGCCCGGTGCACCGCCTTGGTGTAGCCGGAGCCCAGGTACCGCACGTCAGTCACGGCGGCCAGGCTGCCGCAGCCAAGCGCGTTACCCCCGCTTGACAAACCGGGACTCCCGCTGGTCCCGTTGGGTCCACCGGTGGGTCTTTCCTGGGCCCGGGCCGGGTCCCCGCCGTCTCCCGGTTCTGAGTCCATCAGCCTCCTCCTCTCGAGCGGACGGCCAGGGTCTGCGTGCCCCGGCCGCCGCGCCTGGAGTTGGCGTCGGTACCGTAACACTTCATCGTAGCGCTCGCGGATCTGGAGCTCCAGCTCGCGGAGGCTCCCCGCGGGTTCCACGGGGGTCCCGGGCTCACCGGCCGGATCTGCAGTCTCGCCGACGTGGAGGCGCGAGTCTCCCATGTCGCCGGCAGGGCGCGCGTGTTTCTCCCGGTAGAACCGGGCGGTGCCCCCGCCAGCAGCCCGGGGCTCGAGCCCGGGGGGCGCGGGGAGGAGACTCATCCACGTCGCGAGGAAGAAGGAGAGACACAAGCCCGCCACCACCACGAGCCTCCTCCTCCTCTTCATCAGCTCCTCGAGCGGGAACATGGAGCGCGTCTACGACGCGGTCCAAGTCTCGTGTGCTGCCGTCCTCATGCTGAGCGCGGGTTCGATGCCCCACTAACGGCTGCTCGCCGGGTTGTGGTCCGCAGACGGCGAGGCTCGAGCAGCACGAGTCATTACCCCCCCCCCCCCCCCCGCCTCCCTGTCTCACTCCCTCCCTCTCTCACACTCAATCCCACAGAAGCGCGCGCGCGCACATGCACGCACGCACGCACGCACACACACACACACACACACACACACACACACACACACACACACACACACACACACACACACACACACACACACACACACACACACACACGGTGACGCAGGGTGAGTGACAGCTGACGGTTCTGTGGGCGTCTTTCCACCCCGAGGACACGGAGTTAAAGAGAGCTTCGGACCACATTACCCAGAGTGCACCTGTGGACTTGTTGTATGATAATGTACTGGTTAATAATGTACTGGTTAATAATATACTGTTTATATGATAATGTACTGGTTATTATATGATAATGTAATGGTTAACCGGGGTAAGCGGGGTAACCGGGGTAAGGACCAGTCGTCTCCGGCCCCGGGGCGGGCTGAGGGCATTACATCATTACGTCATTACGCTCCGGGCTGCGGATCCCGAGCAGATGTTATGGGAGAACCGGAAAGGGAAAGTGGTGAACAGCCACCGGACCGCGTTGGTGGCTCCGGTGCGCGAGGCGGACTCCTCCGGACCGACCGGCGGTCCTCGTGAACCTGCCGTTATGACGTCATCGTTCAGCGGATTACCGCTGGACGGACCCCCGCGGACCCTCATTACCGACCGCAGGCCATGGGGTGCGTTTGCGTGCGTGTGTGTGTGTTTATGTTTGTGTGTGATTCAAGTGTGAGCGTGCGTGATCGTGTGTGTTCGTGTGCGTGTGCGTGTGTGTGGTGGGTCACGGGTGTTGTGTGTGTGTGTGTGTGTGTGTGTGTGTGTGTGTTCGGGAACATCATCCTGCGTAACTTTGGTTCTTCTTTGAGTTTCCCGCCGGAGAGCCGCTGCGGTGGGGAGGAGGACTAATCCTCTGCTCTAAGATAAGGAGAACGGACCGACGTCCCCTCAAACGGCTCCCTTAATTAAGACGCTCTGCATCACAATTGGCTGACGGATTAGCGGCAGGAATGTATGACCCCCAGTGAGAGCCTTTGTCTCTCTCTCTCTCTCTCTCTCTCTCTCTCTCTCTCTCTCTCTCTCTCTCTCTCTCTCTCTCTCTCTCTCTCTCTCTCTCTCTCTCTCTCTCTCTCTCTCTCTCTCTCTCTCTCTCCCTCTCTCCCTATTTTTTTTCTCCAGAGATTCCAAAAAACAAAGGTCAATTTAACAACAGGAATGTATCAACCACAGACACCCACACACACACAATAAAAAACTGGGATTCTTCTTTTAACACACTATAAACTGTGAAGTGTGTGTGTGTGCCTTTGTGTGTCTGTGTATGCACTTTGACCAGTTGCAATAAGCATCACGTCCACCCACAGAGAGAGATGAGATAAAAAGAGAGAGAGACTGAGCAAGAGAGAGAGAGAGAGAGAGACTAGAGACTGAGCGCGAGAGAGAGAGAGAGAGTATTACTATTATTAGTTTGTGTATTGAATTGATTGGGTGATATTGTGGATAAATATGTCTCCTCTGTCCTTCATCTGTGAATGAGTGTGTGTGTGCGTGTGTGTGTGCAGGGCCGACGGACTGCGGGTGTAAAGTGGACAGGCTTGGGGGGGGCCCAAAGCAGAGGGGGGCCCATGGGAATAAAATAAAAAATAAACTATTTCTTTCGAATTATCTACCACCCCCTAGTGGTATGAGCCACCCCCCCCCACCCCGTCAACAGTCTTCCTCCACCCCCCCCCCCACCCCGTCAACAGTCTTCCTTCCCCCCCCCCCCCCCCCCCCCCCCCCCCCCACCCTTCAACAATTGTTCCCCCCCCCCCCGAACAAACAAATCCGCGCGGGGCTGGTAGGGGAATTCGAGGGGGGGGCCCATCAGTACCTCTTGTATACAGGGCCCAGAATTTGGTGCTACGGCCCTGTGTGTGTATGTGTGTGTGTGTGTGTGTTTGTGTGTGTTAGCGGCCGTG